>NC_069505.1:493407017-493707017 GCF_027579735.1 Bombina bombina | reverse complement strand
AACATGTAAACATTGGGTATTTCTAAACTCAGGACAAAATTTGGAAACTATTTAGCATGAGTGTTTTTTGGTGGTTGCAGATGTGTAACAGATTTTGGGGGTCAAAGTTAGAAAAAGTGTGTTTTTTTCCATTTTTTCCTCATATTTTATATATTTGTTTATAGTAAATGATAAGATATGATGAAAATAATGGTATCTTTAGAAAGTCCATTTAATGGCGAGAAAAACGGTATATAATATGTGTGGGTACAGTAAATGAGTAAGAGGAAAATTACAGCTAAACACAAACACTGCAGAAATGTAAAAATAGCCCTGGTCCCAAACGGACAGAAAATGGAAAATTTTAATGTGGTCATTAAGGGGTTAAATAGAAAAAGTTAAAGGTGTGGGTATTAACAGCAATATGAGGAGTCAGAGGTTATATGGAGCAATAAAGGATTTATAGTAAAAGGGAGTAATACAATTATTTGTAAAATGTATACTGAATAAAAGTATGAGATATAAGAGAGTTTAAACAGAGCAATATAGATAATGAGGGGGGGAGTACATGGAAGAGTTGTAGGTAAGAGTTATACAAAGCAATAATATTTATTATAGAAGGAAATTATATAAAGTAACAAAAAGACTTTGGTACTGGATAGAGGAAGGCGTTATATGGAGTTATATAATTCTATCCGCCTTCTTACCTGTGTGCACCCCCCACTTGCAGAACAAGCTGCTTTGTGGGAACCCACTGGCACCAATGATCTGCCCTATAATATGGACCTCAGCCATTGCTGTAATAAGAAGAAAAAGATTAGCACATGGAGCCGTGAGTTTCTTGTTACCCTCCAGTATCTCTCTGATCCACAGATCCACTTGAAAACATGAAGTGAATGGCCCCATTCCCTTTATATTTGAGAAAGTTGTCCTCTTCTTTCCACCCCAGAGTATTGTTCTCCAGCTACTCCTTCTGCAGATCACTGAACATCTTCTCACCCCAACATGCAAGGTATTGCTCCCTTATCTTGTCTACCACCATAAGTTTGCTTCCTCATCCCTGTACAGCCCTCTCTCTCATTCTCTTAACCTCCCTGAAGAAAATGACTCTCCCTCTCTTAAACCACTATAGTGCATTGTTCCCCAATTTCTATATATTACAAAGTATCAAGTCTTAGAAGAGCCTAGGACCACTTTCTCCATTTTATACAGAACAATAGTCCCATCACTCTAGATCACTGGTTTTCAAGCCTGTCTTCAAGCCTCCCCAACAGGTCAGATTTTCAGGAATACCTTGATCCTCAAAATCTGGCCTGTTAGGGATGCATGAGGACAGGTTTGAAAACCAGTGAGCTGGATTCTAAAACATCCCAATTCTCTACTCCACTCCTTACAAAAAAAGTATTCACAATAGGTGGATTACTCCATATGTCCTGTTTTCTGCAGATCATTTCTTCTTCTATTACCCTCTCTGGTTCCTGCAGACCATTGCCCCCTTGTTCACTCCCTAAAAAATATTGTTACTTCCTCTATGCAACGACTTCCCTTTCTGTAGATCATTGCCTCTCTTGCCACTCAAAGCAGAACAATATCTACAGACTATAAACTACCCTAAGAAAAAATAATGTCATCTAAACACCCACCAGCTCGTCTCCTTTATTTCGTCTGAAACTTCCGGTTGTCACCTCTGGTTACCATGCAACAACACACATACTTCCGGGAGGCTTCCTAGCAACCGCGACGAGACGCTGTAGCTGATTGGTACTGATCAGCACATGACAAAACTGCGTAATATTAAGGCGCCGCTGTGAATGTTTAAAAGTGACTGCCGACATGTTTGTTACTGGAAGAATAGATTTTCGTTACATACAGTAATTATACAAATTAACAGGTCAAAACAAAACGGTAACTAGATTCGATAAGAATAAATTGATTTTTAGTGAACAAAAACAACTATTTTACATACAAATAATATGGGTTTTTCCATAATTAATTATCTTTGTAACTTGAGCAACTCTGTACACTGAATTGACAATAAAAATTGTATTATTAAAAATATGTGGAAGTTTAAAATTATTTATTTTTTTAGTATTAAAACAGTGCACTATTTTAAAAACTTTCCATTTCACTTATGTTAACAAATTACTTATCTTTTAGTATCCTTTGTTGAACTGTAGCTCCTTTTTACGAGAGCATACTGAGTTAGTCACCTGTCTTGAGCAAGTTTTACAAACTGCCATATAGTGTTCTATGCACTATTTAAAGGGATATTAAACCCACATGGTTTTTCTTTCATGATTCAGATAGAGGCGAGCATGCAATTTTAAGCAACTGTCTAATTTACTCTTATTATCAAATGGGACAGCTCCTAAGCTTACATTCCTGCTTTTCCAACAAAGATACAAAGAGAACAAAGAAACATTGATAATAGGAGTAAATTAGAAAGTTGTTTAAAATTGCATGCTCTATCTGAATCATGAAATGAAAAAAATGGGTTTGATATCCTTTAACCTTACCTCAGCATGCCCTCATAGAAAAGGACATCAAGAGGATAGGTAATTTGATTGGAACTATTTTTATTTTTTTAAGTAGCAAAAATTTAGAAAATTTAATTTTGACCTCATCTAAATATTATTATTATTTCTGGGCTTGTTGTTTTATGTAAATTGAAGTTATAAAAAAAAAAAAATATTGCAGATCTCTCAACCATCCCAGCTTCAAGTTGGAAATTAAGTCTCACGGTTCCTTTTCTGCCCATACTGTCACATAACTAGATGTCCCTTTTACATCCATGTATGTCCTGGTTTGTTTGAATGAAAAAACACCCAGGCTCTGACCAGACACCCCCATCCCACAAGACCACTCTCTAGTCTAGACTGTCCACACTTTGCCATGTGCCACTCATTTTCACTATCAAATTCTGTTTACTACTTCAGAATGTTGGAGGATATGAATACACAAGGACATTATACAACTCTCATAGCCACATCATCTTTATCAAGTCCAGTTTGGGAAATTCTGTTTTGGGACCTTCAGAGGTGATAACCACCCAGAATCCAGGCTTATTATAAAAGGGAGATGTCGGAGGAAGAAAATATGCTGATGGCCTTGCCCAAGCCGTGGAGTAAAGGTATGTCCCCAAGTGATTGGCTATGAGATTGATAAAGACACACCCATTATGAATGCATTACCTTGATCTTTGCAATGGATAATCCAGAGGTGATGGGAGTTGTTTTTTTTTTATCATGAGGGTTAATTCTTTGTAGTTTGTTCTTATATGGGATAGGGGGTTGCATGTCCTATGGAGGAAGAGGGAGGTGGAAAAGTGGAAATTACTTGGTCTTCCACAATGTACAACTTCTAGACATTTTAGAACAATAAGTTTCTATTCCACCATCAGTGGTTTTCATCAAACACTTTCCTAATGCTTCCAGTATTAGGCAGTTGACTGTATCTCCTAGATCAGGAAACATCACCATGGAATAACTAAGAGTTAAATGGACAGTATACACCAATTTTCATTTAACTCAATGTAAATAGAAACTGCTATAAAGAATAACATGCATAGACACTGATATAAAAATCCAGTATAAAACCTTTTAAAAACTTACTTAGAAGCTCCCAATTTAGCACTGTTGATAAGGTTAGGCTGAGACACCCACTGAAAGGGGCTGAGAGCAAACCCTCCCCTGCATATGAAAAGACCCATTATACAAACAGAAGCAATCTGAAGTCTGTATACATCAGTATAAATCTAAAACTCTGGGGCTTGGTTAGGAGTCTGAAAATCAGCACAATGTTATATTTAAAAAAATGCAAAACTATAAATTTTTACAAAAACTCACCCAGATGGGCTATATAAATGGATCATTTACAAAACATTTATGCAAAGAAAAATCTATTGTACAATGGCCCTTTAATCTGGTATAAATACATAATAGCAAAATGACATGCAGTTTAGCACTTTTCAGTAAGTATGACCAGATGAGTCAGTAGTGAGTATGTAGAGACATGTTTTCAGTGAGTTCACATATAATGGACATGGAGAGAGCTAGACCAGGAAAGGAATGTTAACAACCAAGTCAGGTTCTCCAGATCAACAGTATCTGACTTCAAGCGTATCAGTTTATTGTAGTTAAAATGAGTTCATGAAAATGTATTGGTGTGCATGTGTATATTATTGTTTTCTTATGGAGGCCTGTAGACAGGCTTTGTGAAGTTTTTAGCATTATGAAGAGAAGTGTTAAATGAAAATGTTTTGAGCAGTTTGTCTGAACACAGAGATTGATGTCTTGTTGACAATTACAACTGCTCCATGGAAGATTTATAAACAGATCCTCCAGTCATGTAAGTTCTTATGTCTATCCATCTCAAAATGTGTGCACAGAATATTTTAAATAAAACAATGCATTTATTGATTCATATTAAAATGAAAAAAGGGAGTGAGAGTACATACTTTAACCCTTAAGACACCACCCTGACGCATTTCACGCCTTTAATGGTGCTTTCTCACATACAATTTTTTTTAAATTCTGTGTGTTATGTGATAGCATATATATATATTTAAACCCTCTAGTTGACGGTCCATAAGGACAGAGATCTAAGCCCTCCGCTTTTGAAGCAAATCACAACTGTTTTTCATAACACTTAGCAAATAAAATTAGTTAACACTATCTCAAAAATGAAGGATGGTATCTTTGATTTATGACCTTTAAATACCACTATAAATGTTCATTTTCTGACAATGCTCTACGAAGACAAAAAGAAGACAGCGCATCTCCGATTCACAAGTATTTAATGACACAATGGTTAAAAAGTGCATACAAATTGCATGTACAAGATATAATTACAATAGTGTGCCTGTAATACACTCTATCAGTCCCTCTCCTTGGTAGTCTATGAATGATCCCCCTCTGCGATGGAAGTGCAGCACGCCCACTTGCATAAACCGCGGAGCTCAGTGCGGCCACAGATGATCTACGGAGGCTGGGAGTGGATATAAATCACTCTACGGGATTTATGTCCACTCCCGGCCTCCATAGATCACCTGTGGCCACATTTAGCTCCGTTCCATTCCACAACTGACCGCGGTTTATTCAAGTGGGCGTGCTGCACTTCCATCGCAGAGGGGGATCATGCATAGACTACCAAGGAGAGGGACCAGTAGAGTGTATTACAGGCACACTGTTGTTTATTATCTTGTACGTGCAATTTCTATGCCCCTTTTAACTATTTTGTCATTAAATACTTGTGAATCGGAGATGCGCTGTCTTCTTTTTGTCTTCTTAGAGCTGTAGAATCAGCTTGGTACAAGAAACGCCAAGCTTTTTGACCAGCTGCAATACTTTGGAAGCAGTGGTTTGAACTCTACTATACTGCCACGGTTGGGTGACTTTGTCTATTTCCCTTGTACTGTTATATTACATATCTCTTGTAAACAGTCAGAGGTTTATTGCAACATATATTTCATTTTTATGCGCTGCATTCTGCTAATTTGTATAACCTGTATTGTGACAACGTTCACCTGGTTTTGTGATCTATTGAGAAGGCTTTTACTTGAAGTCAGAGCACAGTCACCCCCAGAACTGGCGACTAGGTAGAGTAGAATTGTAAATGGGTTGATTATTATTAACCCCTTAGTGACCAGAGCACTTTTCCATTTTCTGTCCGTTTGGGACCAAGGCTATTTTTACATTTTTGCGGTGTTTGTGTTTAGCTGTAATTTTCTTCTTACTCATTTACTGTACCCACACATATTATATACCGTTTTTCTCGCCCTTAAATGGACTTTCTAAAGATACCATTATTTTCATCATATCTTATAATTTACTATAAAAAAAATGATAAAATATGAGGAAAAATGGAAAAAAACACACTTTTTCTAACTTTGACCCCCAAAATCTGTTACATATCTAAAACCACCAAAAAACACCCATGCTAAATAGTTTCTAAATTTTGTCCTGAGTTTAGAAATACCCAATGTTTACATGTTCTTTGCTTTTTTTGCAAGTTATAGGGCCATAAATATAAGTAGCACTTTGCTATTTCCAAACCATTTTTTTCCAAAATTAGCGCTAGTTACATTAGAACACTGATATCTTTCAGGAATCCCTGAATATCCCTTGACATGTATATATTTTTTTTTTTGTAGACATCCCAAAGTATTGATCTAGGCCAATTTTGGTATATTTCATACCACCATTTCACCGCCAAATGCGATCAAATACAAAAAATTGTTCACTTTTTCACAAATTTTTTCACAAACTTTAGGTTTCTCACTGAAATCATTTACAAACAGCTTGTGCAATTATGGCATAAATGGTTGTAAATTCTTCTCTGGGATCCCCTTTGTTCAGAAATAGCACACATATATGGCTTTGGCGTTGCTTTTTGGTAATTAGAAGGCCGCTAAATGCCACTGCGCACCACAAGTGTATCATGCCCAGCAGTTAAGGGGTTAATTAGGGAGCTTTTAGGGAGCTTGTAGGGTTAATTTTAGCTTTAGTGTAGTGTAGTAGACAACCCCAAGTATTGATCTAGGCACATTTTGGTATATTTCATGCCACCATTTCACCGCCAAATGCGATCAAATTAAAAAAAACGTAAAATTTTTCACAATTTTAGGTTTCTCACTGAAATCATTTACAAACAGCTTGTGCAATTATGGCACAAATGGTTGTAAATGCTTGTCTGGGATCCCCTTTGTTCAGAAATAGCAGACATATATGACTTTGGCGTTGCTTTCTGGTAATTAGAAGGCCACTAAATCCTGTTGCGCCTCACACGTGTATTATGGCTAGCAGTGAAAGGGTTAATTAGGGAGTTTGTAGTGAGCTTGCAGGGTTAATTTTAGCTTTAGTGTAGAGATCAGCCTCCCATCTGACACATCCCACCCCCTGATCCCTCCCAAACAGCTCCCTTCCCTCCCCCACCCCACAATTGTCCCCGCCATCTTAAGTACTGGCAGAAAGTCTGCCAGTACTAAAATAAAAGGGTTTTTAAAAAAAATGAATTTTTTTTTTTTAGCATATTTACATATGCTACTGTGTAGGATCCCCCCCTTAGCCCCCAACCTCCCTGATCCCCCCCAAAACCGCTCTCTAACCCTCCCCTCTGCCTTATTGGGGGCCATCTTGGGTACTGGCAGCTGTCTGCCAGTACCCAGTTTACAATAAAAAAATGCTTTTTTTTTGTTTTTTTTGTTTTTTTTTCTGTAGTGTAGCTTTCCCCCCCCCACCCCCCACAGACTAACCCCCACCACCTTGCTTATTGTTTAACATTTTATTTTTGATATATTTTTTATTTCCCATTTTCTGTACTGTAGCGGTTCCCACCCGCTCCCTCCCCGTGCACGCGCCCGCCCCCACCCTCCCGTGCACGCACGCGCGCCCGTGCGCGCCCCCAGCCGCCCACGATCCCGCCCCCCTTCACATCCACATGGCCATCGATGGCCGCCACCCGCCTCCCGGTCCGGCTCCCACCCACCAACGCAGGTAGCCACCGATCTCCGGTGCAGAGAGGGCCACAGAGTGGCTCTCTCTGCACCGGATTACTTAAAAACGTTATTGCAGGATGCCTCCATATCGAGGCATCACTGCAATAACCGGAAAGCAGCTGGAAGCGAGCAGGATCGCTTCCAGCTGCTTTCCACACTGAGGACGTGCAGGGTACGTTCTCAGGCATTAACTGCCTTTTTTCTGAGGACGTACCCTGCACGTCCTCAGTCGTTAAGGGGTTAAATTACTTTGCATATTGAGCTCTAACCTTTATGCGTCTATTATGTTTCTTCATAGAGTTTTGTGTCTAAAAAAGAAGCTATGTTTACTGGATACACCATTATCCTAAACCACTGGCTTTCAAACCTGTTCTCAGACCTCCCTAACAGGCCAGAGTTTGAGGATATCTGAACTGGAACACAGTTGAAATAATCAGCTGATTAGTAAACGCTATTTTACCTGCTCTTATCTAAGGTAATCCTGAAAACCTGGCCTGTTGGGGAGGCCGGAGGACAGGTTTGAAAACCAGTGCCCTAAACCTATGGGAAGTTAGTAAATAATGGTAACACAAAGAAAGAGACCAAGAAAATCCATGCTTTATTTGATAGAACAGTTGATTTAGTAAGGAAGGTCAGATGGGGCACTTATTAGCACAAAAATATGCAGGGAAAATTTGTATTGTTAAAGGGACACTGAACCCCATTTTTTTCTATTGTGATTCAGATAGAGCACGCAATTTTTTTATTTTTTTTATTTTTTTTTAATTTTTGTTTATTTATTTCAATAATGAACATATTTACAATTTATAAACCAAGAAGATCAATAATAATAAAAAAAAAAAAACAGAAAAAAAAACAAAACCTTTTATAATCATCCTTTACATTTGCCGTTCTTGGATAACGCATACCAGGTTCCCCAGTTTTGAACTTTTTTTTTAAAAAAAACAATCTCGAACGGGCTACTTTTTCTTAAAAAAAAAAAAAAAGGGAAAAAATTAAAAAAAAAAAAAACTTTTCTCCCCCACCCCCCTACCAAATATTTAACTGAACAAGTTCGGAATTTCTAAACGGGAAAATCAGATACTCTATTTCGTGCTCTGGGTAGCTTTTAATGAAAGCTGACCATTTCTTGAAAAATAATATGATCTCATCTTCATTACTTAAATTGGTATCCCTTTGCTCTAACATGCATTGTTTTTTAAGGTAGTTTTTGACTTCTAAGATGGAGGGAGCCCTACGTTTTTTCCAATATTTTAAAATTAGACATCTAGATGCAAGGATCGAGAGGGTTATTAAATGTTCCTGAGAGTGTTGCTCTTCATTCTTAATACAAAATATTACCTGTAAGAATGTGAGACCCGGAGGGGAGACCCGCAATATTTTGTTAAACCAATATTCAAGTTTGTGCCAAAATTGCCCGACTTTCGGGCAACTCCAAAACATGTGTTTTAGATCGGCTGCTAGAAGTAATCATTTTGGACACCTGTTGAAGTTTAAATTATGTAGTTTGAAACCCTTCTCTGGGGTAAAGTATGCTTTTTGCAATATTTTGACATGTGCTTCTCTCCAATTTGCTGAGAGTGTGGCCTGGGATACTTTTCTGATAGATTTTTGGATAAATTTTAGATCTATCTCATTTGGGGTAATTAAACTATTCCAACCTGACGTTATCTGTTCTAGAATAAAAAGTCCCTTAGTGTCATTTAGGGATTTATAGCAAAAGTTAATTGATGAATAACCACTTTTTGTTAATGTCAGCCATTTTTCCAGTTCTCCTAAGTCCCAGCACCAACCTGACTTTCTGACCAGTTCTGAGATATAGTGTCTCAGTTGTAGGTATGCATAGAATTCGTTGTTTTCTAGTTTGAATTCATTTTTTAATTCTTCAAATGTTTTTACACAATTTAGTTCTTTCTTGACAAGTTGCTGAACTCTCTTTAAGCCCTTAAGTGACCACTTATCAAAAATGTCCGAGGCTAGGCCTGGGGGAAAGTTCGGGTTTCCTTTTATTGGGATAAATTGTGAAGCGCTACAGTTTACTTTTAGAAGGGTCCCTAGTTTCCACCAGGCTTTGATGGGGTTCGAAATAGTTTTAAGTTTTTTAATTACCGGTGGTAAGGTTTTGGGCTCGCAGTGCACCAGGGCTGTAGGGAAAAATGGATGACAGATATTTTCATCCAATATATTGTTGGTCACGTAATTCTTAGTAAGGAACCAGTCTGTCACTGTGCGTGCTAGAAAAGCAAGATTATATGATCTTATATCCGGCATTGCTAAACCACCATATTCTCTCCCAGCAGAGAGTTTGGACAATGATATCCTGGATCTCTTCCCTTGCCAAATAAAGTTCCGAATTGCAGAGTTAAGAGACCTAATATCTTTTTCAAACAATATTATGGGGGTGTTTTGTAACACATATAGAAGTTTGGGAAGAAGCACCATCTTGAATAGTGCTATTCTCCCTGAGAGAGAGATTGGTAGATTCAGCCAGACTTTCAACTTTTCTCGAATTGTCAAACAGATTGGTATAATGTTAATTTCATATAAATCAAGAGGATTAACTGGTATGTTAATTCCCAGATATTTGAATGAGTCTGTTACCACTTTGAAGGGGCAGTTACTTAAAGAATCATTCTTCTTTCTAAGCCACAGAATCTCTGACTTAGATGGGTTTATTTTGTAACCAGTAAAAGATCCAAACCCAAATGTACAGAAGTATGTCGTCCGCGTATAGTGCAATTTTTGCTTCGTGGTCAAATATTACAATCCCTTGGAGAGACTGTCTGATTTTTATTGCTAGAGACTCTATGGCTAAGTTAAATATCAGAGGGGATAGAGGGCAACCCTGACGTGTGCCCCTATAAATTCCAATTTCCGATGATAGAAGATTATTGACTATTAATTTTGTGGACGGATTTTTATATAAATTTTCTATAAAGCTAGAAAATTTGCCTGTGATCCCGAATTTAGCAAGAGATGTAAATATATGACTATAGAATACTGAATCAAAGGCCTTCTCAGCATCAATGGCAACTATTGCCAGGTCTGGGTCACCCTCTACCCCCTCGGCGATATCAGCCTTTTGAGAATAATATTCCGTTATTGTTAATACTTCTCTTATTTTGGAAGCAGAGTTGCGATGCTTGAGAAAGCCAGCTTGATCATTGTGTATGACTTGAATAAGTCCTGTTTGAAGCTACTAGCTAGAATTGAGGCTAAAATTTTATATTCGGAGTTAAGAAGGGCTATAGGGCGGTAAGACTCTTTATGAATTGGATCTTTCCCCCCTTTTAACAATAAAGTTGAATACGAGGCAGTAAAACTGGGAGGTATAGTTTTACCATTTATGAAGTAATCATTAAACAAGTTACAGAGGTATGGAACTACCTCGGGGGATAAGATTTTATAGACCTCATTGGGTAGCCCATCTGGACCTGCCGCTTTGTTAGGTGAAAGTTCCATAATTTTTTTGTTAACTTCCTCCTCCGAGATCGGATTATTTAAGTTAGTAATTATCTCTTCTGGGATTGTGGGACAGACTACATTACTCCAGAATTCCTGAGCCTGATCCATATCAGGAATTTTTGGTGAGTATAGATTTTTATAGTAATTTGTGAATATTTCTAAGATATCTTCTGATTTAGTAAAGATCATACTTTCTTGTTGGATTTTGTCAATAATAGAAGGGTTTTTTTCACCCTTAACTAATCTGGCCAATATTTTGCCAGATTTATTACCAAATCGGTACATTTTTGCCTGAAATCTAAGATCTTTTTGAGTTTCTGTAAGCAATGTAAATGCATCCCTTTCATTTTTGGCTCTTACATATCTTGACCAGTTAAAGGGTGTCTTATGTAGAAGAAAAAGATTATAAGAGTTTATAACAAAATTAGTGACTTCTTTCTCTCTAGCTTTCAACTTCTTATTTAACTTGGCCGCGTACGCTGTTATCTCTCCTCTGACAACCGCCTTTGCGGCACCCCAAAAGATTTCTGGTCTGTCTATGTAGTCTCTATTATTTTGGATATATTCTTTAAATATAACTGTCAGATGTTTTTTAAATTTTACATTGTTTGTTAGGTAATAGGGAAACCTAAATCTCAATGGAGCATTTCTCAGGCTGTTCAGTTGTAGCTCGAGAAAGATAGGGGAGTGATCCGATAAGAATATAGGTGTGATTCCTGCCTTTACGTTTTTTAGGCATAGCCTCTCATCTACTAGAAATAGGTCTATTCTAGATAGGGTTTTGTGTGCCCTAGATAGACACGTAAAATCTTGCACATCTGGGTTCTGAAGCCGCCATAGATCTTTGACTAATAAATTTTGGTAAAGAGTTTTGAAAATTTTTGTTTCTAAATTATCCTTTTTAGATTTTGATTGTTTAAGGTTACTTCTCATCCTATCTAAGGGAGATTGTGGAGCCATGTTGAAGTCCCCGCCTATGATTAGAAAACCTTCAGTGTGCAACAGTATATTAGATTGCATCTGATTCCAGAATTCGTAGTTTAACTCATTAGGTGCATACACATTGTAAAGTGTGTAAATTTGCTTAGCTATTCGAAGTTTCATCATTACGAATCTGCCCTCCGGGTCACTGTTTGTCTGAAGTGTGTCATACTGCAATCTCTTGCCTATCATAATTGCCACTCCTCTCTTTCTTCTAATACTAGGTGAGGAAACTATTTCTTTGATCCAAGAGCCCTTGAGTTTCATTGTTTCCTCTGTGTTTAGGTGTGTTTCTTGAAGAAACATAATATCAGCTTTTAATTTACGCATGTGAGAAACTATAGCTTTTCTCTTTATGGGGGTTGAGATTCCTCCCACATTCCAAGATACTATCTTAAACTTATTTTGTGAGATAGACATAATCAACTATTCTGAAAAAGGGGAGCAGGAGAGAGAGCGCAGGGGAGGTGGGGAAGAGAGGGGAAGAGAGGAAAAAAAAAAAAGAGGGAAAGAAAAAAAAAAGAACATTTTTAAACCATGACACTCAATTATTTGATTGGAGGGGGGGAACCCCCCCTAACTTTACCCCTGGCATGAGGGGACACCCTTTTCAGGGATTGTGTTCCTACCAACACGGCCATATTATACTTTGATAATAAGTAACAAAACAACAAGATGGTGTAGTCTAAGACTCCTAATTTTATAATCATTAGGTTCCTGCTAAAAAGAATGAAGAGAGAATAACGAAGAAAGAAAAAACATTTATCCCACAGATTCTAATTCTATGAAGAACCTCTCTGCCTCTGTGACATTATCAAAGAAATGAGTTCTGTCTCCAATAATTACCTTTAATTTGGCTGGGTAAATTAAAATTGCCCTATAACCCTTTTGAATAAATTTTGAGCAGGTGGGTGTTAGATTTCTCCTTTTTGATGAGGTTTCTGCTGAGTAATCCTGAAAAATCAAGATTTTAGCCCCATCTACACTTATTGGCTGTTTTTTTCTGTACTGTTGTAACAATCTAACTTTGTCTAGATAATTCAGGAAGCGGGCAATGACTGGCCTAGGTCTTTTATTGATGTTACTTTCTGTCTGAGGGGGACCAATTCTATGTCCTCTTTCAATTATTACCTGTGATTCTGGTAATTCCAAAATTTGACCCAGAGTCTCTGTTATAAATTTTCAAATTTTTTCCCTTCGGGTATGCCTATTATCCTTAAATTATTTCTACGAGACCGATTTTCTAGGTCTTCTAATCTCATCTGTATTTTTTGTATTTTACTTTCTGCATCGTCAAGTTTGGAACCTTGAGCAAAGGTGAGGTCTTCCAAGTCAGACACCCTTTGCTCTGCCTCTTGCATCCTATTCGAAAATTGTCTAATTTCCGCTGATAGTGATTCTATGTCCTGTTTAATTTCTTTTCTAAGGGTGTCAAACTTAGGGGTCAGAGCTTCTGAGATATTAGAGACCAGACTTTGCAGATTTAATACTTCGCTTATTGGGTTTAAATTAGTTGTGAGATGTGTTTCTGCGGTAACCTCAGCCAGGCCTTTTTTTTATCTCGGTGCCTACTCGCCATACTTGGAGATGTGATTTTAGAAGAAGTATTAAGAAACTTATCCATGTGCCGGGTGTCCGCGTGAATATTTAATTAATATAAAAAAGACACCGATAATGGTGAATTGTGATATCAGAATGTGCTTGTGGTAGAAAAGGAGAGAGAAAGAAAAAAAAAGAAAATAGGGGGGGTGAAGGAAGTGTTTGTGAGGGTGATCAAAGGGGAATAGGGAGTGCAAAGAGAAAAGAAAAAAAAAGAAAAAAAAAAAAAAAGGGGATTTTTTTTTTAAGTTTTAGTGACTAATTATAAGTGCATTAAGAGAGTAGAGACTCTTAAGCGAGGTTGTGAGGATAGCTTTCAATTTAAATTTATCAAGTAGTGACGTGTATGTTTAGTGTTACAGTGGGATTTGATCCAAATGGCCTAACTCAATCCTCCAGGCTTTGGCCCTTGTCTCCTCTGGTTTTAAATTTTATGCAGAAAAAATATAATATTTCTCTGCCCAAGTGGGCTTATGTTTTAATCAGTCCTAAAGGGAATTGTTTGTAACGATACTTATCAGAGGGTAGTTTTACTATTCACAGGGTATTACCTCTTATGTGAAAGTTAATATTTTAAACTAAGATCTTAACTCTTAAGACCTGGGCATAGAAAGTTCAGTGTAAACACCATTAATCTTGGCACAGGTTGAGAATAAACATTAGCTAGACAAAAGGGGAAAAAAAAAAAAAAAAAAAAAAGAAAAAGACGAAGTATATAAAATTAAGCAAATTCCTTCGCTACTTGTTTAAGCTGACTTCTTCTTTCTTTACCCTTCCCCCCTTCTTCCCTTCTTCCCTCCCTCCTTTACAGAAAAGTTAGGATTTTTGAAAAGATTTTGTGTGTGTACACCTGAGTACTGCCCCTTCCCCAAGGAGCCTGTCAATGTAGCTAATGCCCAGTTTTACAAAATTCCCACCATGGAGCTGTTACATGTATTCAGCAAACAGTAGCCTGTGAACAATAGCTTTTATAACCGTAGATCAGCCCCTTTAGAGAAAGAAAAATAACAAAAATGATGACAAGGCAATATAAATCTGAGCAAGAAGTAGCAAGGGAAAAAAGGACTTTTATATCTCTGTCTCCTTTTTCCTTTCTCTCACTTCCCCTCCCCTTGAGAACCAAGGGAAGAGAATAGACAGTCCTTTTCCTTTATTTCAACAGGGTACAACCATCCCAACCTAGGACAAAATGTTTGGTAAAAGATAAAGTTTCTTTTTTCTGTACAGTTCTGTTCTGGCAGATGTTAATGCAGGGAGGGGGAATGTGATTCTTATAAAAGACTTATAGAGCTTGGCAACTTTTCGACACTTGTATCTTGTTACTGATACATTATGACAGGCAAATATAAGAGGAGCTATTCCTTTTTTCCCTTTTTTCTTATCCCCTCTCCCTTCGCTCCTTGTTCATATGTTTGCTTAGAGTGAGACTCTCCTGTGTATGTCAATCTGCTTTAAACGATATACCCAAATGAGGAGATTTTTTCTCTCTTTTTTTCTTCCCTTCAATTTGTAAAAAGGTTTCAGTCCAACTTACACTATGCTTCTGCCCAAATTCCCCCCATTGCGTCTCCCTTTCCTTCACTCCTTCTTCTCTTTCCTTGCTCTTCACTCTCCTTTAATTTATTTCAGAAAGAACTTCCCTCGTTAAAGGGAGTGTACTCACCCTCCGGTGTATTTCTGGCAAACAACGATCTGGGTGACTTCAAGGCTTCCACTCCCTCAAGAGATATCCAGGAGGAGAGAGAGAAATCCTTAAGGCTTGTGAAGTGTGTGGTGAAGGGAAAGGAGCGTTGCCCTTACTTGACCCACCTCCTCCTATGCAGCAACGGTGAAGGAGGAGGGGCCCATAGATCGCCTCTGTGTAGAATCTCAAGTCAGCTTTGTGAATGGCAAAATCAGGCCCGCCATCCTCCCGGGGCAGCTCCAGCCAGGCTATCCCGATGCGGGTTTACTTTCGGAGTCAGCGCAAGGTGCTCTCACAGACTTATCCTCCCACGCAACACCGGTGGGGGAGGAGGAACCGCCGTCAAACTCTCTCCTGGGATCCGGGCTCTATCTACGGCAGACCAGCCAGCCTCCAAAGTTCAGCGCAGAAGGTATGCCAGCTCAGCACCGGGAGGGAGGAGGGAGACACAGTTAAGTTTGATAGGAGAGAATAAGGCAAAAGCAGGGGCAAGGTAACAGCTCTCGGAAAGCTTTTTAGGTGCTAAGCCTTGCCATCTTTGCTCCTCTTCTCTGAGGGGAATTATGGAGCCGTGCTTGGAATTTTGCTCAGAGTCAAGTTTTGATAAAAAAGTTTATATTGACTTTAAATTCCTCCTGTATAGGGTTTTTTTTTTCTTTTTCAGTGGGTTGGATTTTCCACTAAGCGTTCCGGCAGCAGTTAGCATTTGCTGTCCTTGTAGCAGCCCTCTCTTCTCAGGGCTTGGCGCGTGGGAGACACCGCCAGGTGCTTGCAGCAGGAGAACAATTGCACAGCTACCTGTGCTAAGCTCCTCCTCCGGAACCGAAGAAGCAATTAGAGCACGCAATTTTAAGCAACTTTCTAATCTACTCCTATTATCAAATTATTTTCATTATCTTGGTATCTTTATTTGAAATGCAAGAATGTAAGTTTAGATGCCGGCCCATTTTTGGTGAACACACTGTGTTGTTCTTGCTGATTGGTGGGTAAATTCACCTACCAATAAACAAGTGCTTTCCATGGTACTGAACCAAAAAAATAGCTTAGATGCCTTCTTTTTCAAATAAAGAAAGCAAGAGAATAAAGAAAAAATGATAATAGGAGTAAATTAGAAAGTTGTTTAAAATTGCATGCTCTATCTGAATCACGAAAGAAAAAATTTGGGTTCAGTGTCCCTTTAAGGTGCGTTAAAATTTGTAACAAAATTGTTCAAAAATCTTATTTTATCAAAAATGTAAAATTTGTATGTAAATTACACAGGAATAAATCATATTAAATATGCAAAATATAAATTGTAATTTAAGTACACTGGATGTGGAAAAAAAAAAGCATAGCAATTCGTGCTTAAAAGTACAAAATATGAAGCATAATTGTTGGGTTTTTTTTCATAAAATGGGCTGAACATGGGTGTATATGAAATTTTCTCTCAAATCCCAGCATAATGCCCCTGCAAGTGTTGGCATGGAAAACCATGTCTTGACCGGCAATTCTTTTAGAATAGGGGGCCTTGAGAGCAGTGTAAAACCGGAGCTCCGTGCATTATGCCCTGAAATATCAAATTTATTCTGAGTAGATGTTTGAAAACCTGCTAAAGAAGAAAAGAAGAAGCAATCTTAACATCTGGACTCAAAGATGAGCCCCTTTACAATAAGATGTGACACGCTGGTGGATGCCTAACCACTTTATCTGAGTGCACCATCTGAGGCCTACGCTTGTACTTGCAGTATAGCGAGCAGCGCTGAAGGACCAAGACCTCCTGCGGACCAGCCACATTAGCAGCTGAAACGGGACGCTGACTAGCTATCGTTGAACAGAACGGAACAACATACGGCAAAGGTGAGCCTCTTATGATTTATGTGGCTGGCGACGCAGTACGGGCAGTATTATAGGCCGCTCATATATCTCTCACTTTCCCCACTAAAGACTGAATGAATAACTAGCTGCGGAGCACATATATGCACATATATGCAGCAGGCATTGGAAATTATGCGAAGTGTAAACATTTAAGGGACATAAGGGGAAAAAAAAAAGACAAAGCTGTGGAGATGAAAACAGCACGAAGTGACAAATGAGCAAAGAAAGATTAAACTGGGACACAAATCACTGAGTCTTTGCATCTGGAGTGTTAGGTATTTATACATAAGCGGTAGAGCTTTGCTGTCATTTGCAGCTATAGTTATTACACTGGACACAGCATATAGCGAGAGAGAGAGAGTTAAAACACTGCAGTGATTACAGTAATAGACATACTTCCTGAGAATCCTTAGTGTTGGATATGGCGGCAAGACGCAATGTTAGAACTGATAAGTCAATTAAGCAGACACCCATGAAAACTCTCACCATGACCTCATACTTACAAGCTGAAGACACTATGGAACCAGTGCATGGTGGAACTAGCCCAGGGGCACAATCACCAAATCCTTCCCAAAGCTCCCAACCCAAAACAATGATGCTAACCCCTGAGCCACAAATCCAGGCATCTTTACTGAGTAATCTGCCATCAAAGCAGGACATAGCGGACATAGTCCGTACATGTATCAGGGAGGAACTTGCTACCTTGTCTCAAGACATCCACACTCTCGGTTTTCAAGTTGAATAATTAGAAAGCAATCATAATCAATTGAGGGAAGAGGTCCAAGTTTTAACTGAACAGGTCACTACTCAACAAGATGTCATACTAGCCCTCCAAGAAAAAATGGAGGATATGGAAAACCGCAGTAGGCGGAAAAATATTAGAATCAGAGGAGTACCAGAGGAAGTCTTACCACGAGATTTTCCCGTGTATTTACAAGCTTTATTTCAACATGTAAAAGAATCTTCACACACAACGGACATACAATGGGTGAGAGCACACCGATCACTTCGCCCCAAACCCCCCAGTACAGCACCACCTAGGGACATTATTATCAGGTTCAAGATTTTTTTGGAGAAAGAAATTATCTTAAACCAAACACGCAAAAACCAACCAATCCGCTTTCGAGGAACTGTACTCCAGTTTTATCAAAACTTGTCTTATGAGACTTTGCAGAAAAGGAAAGCATTCTCCCCTCTGACTGCAGCACTAAGGAACAAGAAGATTCCCTATCGCTGGGGTTTCCCAGCACAGATTTGGGTCATTCAGGATAACACCAGGCTGATCTGCAAAACGCCAGAAGAAATACCATCTTTTTGCTCATTTTTAGACATTGAACTTGTAGGGCCAACGTCTGAAAATGGCTCCACTCAGCCCTCTGCCAAAAGACCTAGTGGCAGAATCCCGAATTGGCAGACTGTTACCACTAAAAAAGGGAAAACTTTGATTCCCATTCCATCTAGATCACCTGTCACTAACCTTACTGTTTCCACAGATGTGTCTTGAATTTTAGAAAATAATTACTTTTAGGGCCTTCTGCCACGATATCTTATCATCAGTATTGCTTTTCTGTTTTAAATTGTTTATTTACCAGAATGAAGGAGGTACTATTAGCTGAGAACTAAGGGCTTGCAACACCAATTCCCCCATGTACCCTCTCAAATTGCCCTATGTTAGGAAGAGAGACTTGTATTGTAATTCATATACTAAAATTTCAGTATATACGTTTGTTTGTTATTTGTTTGCACTAATGTACAGCTTTGTTCTCGCTGTTAATATTTTATTTTGCAGGAATACCTGTGTTCAAAGTTTTCTTCTCAAACCCAGAGCAATGTACCATGCGGCATTACTGATCAAGTTCTACTTTGTATAGGTAACAATGTCGAGACACACAAATAAACACACACAGCATCTGACTTTACTAACGCAAAATGCTAAAGGACTGAATTCACCTCATAAACGTAGCAAAGACCTAGCCCGACGACACGCAGACATAATTTTTCTGCAAGAGACTCATTTTCAACATCAAAGAGAGCCAAAATATTTAGGGAAGACGTACACCACACACTTTCATTGTTCTGGACCCCATAATTAAGCAGGAGTTAGTATTTTAATTAAGAAAGACCTTCCATTCACGACTTCACATATTAATAATGACAAGGAAGGTAGATTTTTGGGACTGACTGGATTATTGTACGGAAGACCCATAACGTTAGTGAATGTGTATGCTCCAAATACAAAGCAAAATTCTTTCTTTCACAATATGTTCAGGAAAACACTAGATTTGGCAGTGGGTTCAGTGTTTCTAGCAGGAGATTTGAATTCCCCCCTGCAGCCCTATAAAGATAGTTCCAATCCTAAAATAATGGTGTAAAAAAACGCTGTGGAGGAACCTAAAAGACCTTAATCTCTATGACGTATGGCGTCTTATTCACCCAGAAACTAGGGATTACACTTTTTATTCTTGCCCCAACAAAACACATAGCAGATTGGACTATATCTTTACCAATCAGAAAGGCCTCCCTAATGTACATTTCCCCAACATCATGGTCAGACCACTCAGCAGTAAAACTGAGATTTTCTTGGCCAGAGATGCATTCAGATACGTTTCTCTGGAAGTTAGATGAAACTTTACTGAATGATCCAGAATCCCAATCAAAGATATCAACACTAATCACAGAATATTTTACACATAATGTAAATTCTATAAAGAATATCTATATGATCTGGGAGGCACATAAGAGTGTAATGCGAGGTGAATTAATAAAGTTAAAAGCCCAGCGACATCGTTATATGAGACAACAATATAAAGGCTTGGCGGATGAATTCTCTCGATTAGACCTAGCAGTAAAACAAAATCCAAATAATTTAGAAACATCCCAGAAATATCAGGCTGCCTGTGCAGCCTTAGACAGTTTTTTAGATATAGAGTACCATAATCTGCAAAGGAAAACAAATAGTATGTTTTATTACGAGAGCAATAGGGCAGGCAAACTGCTAGCCAGGGCACTAAAAAAGAGCTGGTTTAAATCATATATCTATGAGATTCGACACCCACAAAATCAGCGTCCTCTTAACACGACGAAAGAAATTCTTGATAATTTTAGGGAATATTATATAAGTCTTTATAACATCTCCAAAACGCCTCCCTCAGAGGAACATCGTTCAAATCTTGCGTCCTACATAGCTAAATGTAATATTCCCAAAATAACACTAGACCAATTGCAGGACTTAAAGAAACCTATCACGGCACACGAAATACAGCACGCAATAAGCACATTACAAAATGGGAAGAGCCCAGGCCCAGACGGTTTTTCTTCAAAATATTATAAACTCTTCTCCCAAAACCTAGTACCTCACCTTACACCCCTTTTTAATGAGGTCACAGGCAATAACCCATTTCCTCCTTCTATGTTAGAGGCACAAATCTCGGTAGTCCCTAAACCAGGGAAATCTCCAGACACCCCAGCAAACTTCCGTCCGATCTCATTGCTTAATGTGGACATTAAATTGTATGCCAAAATATTAGCAGCACGTATTAACAAAATCCTCCCCCAAATAGTTCACATTAATCAGGCCGGTTTCACGCCGACACGAGAGACACGAGATAACACTACTAAGCTCTTGGCGATAATGGAACATGCTCACCGTTTACACATACCCTCCACATTCATTTCAATGGATGCGGAGAAAGCCTTTGACAGGCTCAATTGGAATTTTTTAAAAGAAGTTTTATCTAAATTTGGGTTTGATCAAGAACTAATTGGGAAGATCTTTTCATTATATAATGCCCCTCAAGCAAAAGTTAAACTAAACGACTCAGTCTCAGACCCCTTCCAAATCTCAAATGGTACGAGGCAAGGCTGCGCCCTTTCCCCACTACTTTTTGTGCTGTCCATGGAAGTGTTAGCCCCATATGTTAGAGATAACGCACACATAACAGGGCATCAGATAGGTCCGTCGGAATACAAAATTACGATGTACGCGGATTACATATTTACAACTTTAACACATCCCAGTAAGTCAGTCCCCGCCCTTATTCATTTGATACAGGAGTATGGCCTCTACTCTAATTTCAGCATAAATATATCTAAATCTGAACTATTGAGTATTAATTTAGCGCCAGCAGCAGTAAAAGCCCTTCAACAGCAATTTCAATTCAGAATCCAAGATAAAGCGATCAAATACCTTGGGGTATATATCTCTCCTAATATCCCTGATATTTTATTGCTTAACTATAAATCTCTTAAATTGCATGTGTCCTCATTGCTAAGGGTTTGGAATAATAAATTCCTCTCTTGGCTTGGTAGGCTTAATGCGATCAAAATGATCATATTACCCAAAATTTTGTATTATATGCAAACCTTGCCTATTCCCCTTCCTGAACAAACAATTTATCAGATACAAAAAATGTTGACCACGTTTATATGGGCACATAAACGCCCACAAATAGCTACAGCTACACTTTACCGTCCTAGAGAGTTAGGAGGTATTGGAGCTCCGAACTTACAACACTACAGGCTGGCAATCTTCTTGACCAGAATTGTTGACTGGTGCAAGAACGCAGCTAATAAAGAATGGGTTCAGCTAGAACATCAGTCAGCTAACAACACTTCTCTAGGGGGATTATGCTGGCTCCCTCCCAATCAAAGGGCACTCTCAAGCACTGTAGCCACATCGACACGAGAAACTTATAGATATTGGGACAAGATTATTAAGAAACATTCACATATTTCCTCAGCATATTCTCCACTGACCCCATTAGTGGGGAATACTTTATGTCCTCTTAATCTCATAAAGAGAGAGGATTATCCTTTAGGTATACGAGAATCTCTCCCTGTTTGTGAATTCTACTCAGCAGGGAAACCGAAATCGCCAAACATCTTCTACAGAAACTTGAACACATCAAATGGGAATTTTATTATGGGTGGCTTACTATAGATGTAGTATCACTTTATTCCTCAATACCCCATGAGATAGGATTGGAGGCTATAAAGCTGTATTTAAACACACAAACTACCTATAGTAAAGAATTTGTCAGTTACATATTAGAAGTAACCCATTTTTTGTTAACTCACAATTTTTTCCTCTTTAATGATGGTTACTACCTCCAGACGCGGGGCACTGCCATGCGGGTGAAATTTGCCCCCTCATATGCAAATGTGATTATGGGCATGTGGGAGTGTGCCTACGTGTTTGGAGATGGTAACCCTTATGGAGCTGATATAGGTCTCTTTTATCCTTTTATAGATGACCTTATTTTTATTTGGACTGGAAGTCACAGAAACATTGAGAATTTTTTTTCATATTTGAATGACAATTCGTGGGGACTTAGATCTACATATGAGTACCATCCAACTACTATTAACTATCTAGATGTAACACTCAAAGCTGACATTGAAAAAGGTTGTATTGAGTCATCAATATATCGTAAACCCATTTCGGGTAACACACTAGTACATGGGAAGAGCAATCACCCCAAGATGGTACCATACTCAATAGCCAAAGGTCAATTCACACGAATAAAACAACATTTTTCAAATGAAACAGATTCTACCAAACAAGCTACAGAATTAACATATAGACTCTTAGAAAGAGGCTATAATCAGGAAGTGATTTCAAAAGCTAAGACTGAGGTAGATGCCATCAATAGGACTGTACTCCTTAAAGATAAAAATAAAATGAGGACAACAAGGTCAGGATATGATGGTAGAGATCAACCAGTAACTTTTGTGACCCAATATTCCTCAGACTATGAGGATGTGTGTAAAATCATACGTAAACACATCCCCATGTTGGCAGCTGATGACAGACTATATAAAGCCACTAAATCAGTATGTCGCTTCTCATATAGAAGAGGCGCTACCATAGGAAACATTATCTTCTGGAGTGAATTACCAACAAACTACAGAGAAAGGACATGGCTGACCACTAAGGGAAGGCATAAATGGGGATATGGCCCATGCATGCCCTGTAGTTTCAGTACCAGGTCAGATTATTTTGAGAAATTGGATAGTGGCAAAAGATATATAGTCAGAGACTATGTGAATTGTAGAAGCAAGAATGTGGTCTATCTCATATGGTGCACCTGCAATACCAGACAGTACGTGGGATGTACCACGCAAGAGGTCAAGGAAATAATTAGACAGCATTTGTCTGACATAAAAAGATCCCACCAATCATATGAACTGGCCACACATTTTATTACCAAACATGACAGTAAAAATGATACCCTTAAATGGATGGTTATCGAAAAAACTAATTTGCCCCCACGAGGGGGTGACATAGTGAAATTACTACACAAAAGAGAGGCATTTTGGATATTTACATTGAGCACACGTACACCTAAGGGTTACAACTCTGTATTGGATATCATCAAATAATGGGAATAAATAACACATTCTATACTTATAGTACATATTACAGAGTATATTTGTATCCTGAATTTATTGATAATGCTTTCTTATAATTGTATAAATACCCGGTTCATCCTCTCTGTTAAAGATGACCTTGAATAGGTTAAAGTTTGGTAAAAAATCAAAAATCTTATATATTATGAATTAAGTACAAGTATGAGCAGATGAATATGTGTAGACCAGTCTTGAAGGTATATGCTAATGTCTAACAGTTTACACTAATCCTGCTTTCGTACTATACGTTGTGTGGTCTAACTACAAAACTATGAATTAATTTACTAATATAGGGTGTATATTCAGTAATGTACATTGGCTTTTCATTAGTGTTTTGATTAGTTAATACTGTATCTTTAAGGCACTGCTTTTTCTGACACTATTGTATCGAGACTTGACAACATTTATTTGTTTATATTCTTGTCTCCATGACATATTCTCAATGCAGTGCCAGTTTAATGACAGTGTTTTGACTAGTAATTTTGATCAGAATCCCAAGTGAATAGTAAATAATAAAAAGTATTGCTTAGATTATGCTCAAAGTAAAAGTTTTTTTTTTCCTTTTTTCTTTGTGATATATGTATTTGCATATTTTGTAGCAATTTTATAGCATATGTAAATTTTATGTTTTTACATGAACAAGGATTAATGTATCTCTATGATTGCTTATCCTTAACACTCTGTTTAGGTGTTTTTTTGCTACAATGGTAATAATACTATATGCCATATATTTAGACAAACTTTGTAACCATGAGCTCCTAAGCTTTGTTTCTACTATGTATTATGATTCTTTTTAGATGTATAATAGCCCTTTAAATGTAACTTGAAGCTAATCATGTGATTAAAATGAGCTACCAATAGAAGCAAAGGCTTTCGTTTAAATTAAGTTGTACTTTAAGCAAGATCATGTCTATGATTAAGGCACTCATGCCGAAACATGTCAGACACTTCTGACTAAACTTTTAAATTGGTAAAATAAAAGCTTTGTTTTAACAGCACCAAGAATTCATGCCGGTTTGTTCTTTGATTATATATATATATATATATATATATATATATATATATATATATATATATATATATATATATATATATATATATAAGTGTAACTCTACTTTTTAATGTATTTTTGTTGTGTTTTATGTAACTTTTTAAACTCACTACCCTTTGGGAGTTTCTCAAATTGTGATTGTACTTGAGAGAACACATTTTATTTCAACTTGTAATGCACGCACTATTTCCAAAAAGCGCAAAAAGCAGAACAAATCCGATAAGGATTGTGTGCAAAAGTTTGTGCCAGAGGCATAACTAGAGACACCAGGGCCCCGGTGCAAGAATCCATGAAGGCCCCCACTACCGGTACGTTGTGAGGCTGGCATTACTTACATTAATGAATTAATTAAATATAAAATGTAGCGGGGGATGCTTCCAGGCGGCGGCCATGATGGTCGCTTACTTCAGGGGCTGAAGAGTTGGACTAATATATCCACTGCATATCGCCCGACTACAGCACCATCCAGGATCGAGAGTGTTATGTACTTAAATCATAGATCTCACTGAATATTTCGACCTAAATATTGGAGCTGGCTTCAACCTTGTTGTACTGGAACGGCGAGGTACGCAGTGGGGGCCTAGAATAAGGCCTGACCGTCACCTTACCCCCCCGGTGATGCGGGTATAACAGCTTGCTAAGCTGTCTTTCTAAAAATGATTTTCCAACTATGGCATTCAACATTCGATCATTCGAAGCTACGATATGCTCTTTACTAGAGGAGCACTACCAGAAACTGGTCTTTCTAATCTCCAGTGGGTTCAGTATTCGACCCCAGCATGATATGCTAGAAGATGAGGACCGACCCCTTGTAGCACTCCCGGATGCCTTACTGAGTGCTGGGATACCCTCCTTAACCTTCGCTAACTTACCTGAAACTCCAGCTACAGATGGGACAAAAATACCATCAATGATACTACGACCTAAGGGCGGCCTGACACCTCGATGAGCAGACGCAGCAGAAAGCAGCCTAGACAGGCAAACCCGATCTCCCTTACACCTCTTGCAGACTCCGTTGGGTTTGTTGGGCCATCAATGTGGCGACCGGCTCAGCTAGGTGGAGAAATAACGAGATGGGCTTCTCTTCCATCCAGCGACCCGCACATTGCGCAAAATACCGCAGAGGAAAAGGTCTTGAATGCTGAAAATGCTCACCCAAGTGTTTCTAGTTTACAGAATTCCCCTGATTATCAAGCCTCATGGAACACAACCCTTGCAGAGAGTTGTGAGTTGTTCCAGAGATGCTCCGGTATTGGTTAATCCCGCAGAGCACTTTCATGCCACAGCTGCTGTACTAGCTACCCTTGCGAGATATTTAACACTATACACCTACTAAAAGCTAGAAAGCCAGTATTGCCTACTCTAAACTTGATGGGCACAAGACACATACTGACTTAAGACTCTAATTATTGCTGGTGCTTGTTTATTAGAAGATGAGATGTTAAAACTGTCTGAAGTGCTTGACCGATTTCTCCTCCGGTATATTGCCCAACTATGTACTCATTAAATATGGTTAACGACAGCACAATTATCAAGATTGGTAATATAACATGCTATAGTTAGAGAATCCTGTCCATAGCTTTTTTACAATGACAAAGTTTCTTCTGATAAACTAAGAGACTCTTGTGAACCACAATTTTCATATGCATGATAACATAACCTGCTAGCATTGATTTCTCTAGCTTCTAAGTTCAAACACGAGGCATGTTGCCCTTTTATAAAAAAATTATTACCTTCTTAGACTCCCTACATAGGTATTAGTGAGAACCTTATTATTCAGTTTACATTTATATTATGGCCTCAAGCTGAACACTGAATCTGCTTAATAGTTTTTTTATTGGACATAATCTTGTCATAACTAAGATTAATAGTTTATCTGTTTCTATTTATCTTTCCATTTATTCCTATTGTATACTGGACAATAGTATTACAAAATATAATATATATATGTCATCACAAGGTCTTTATTCTCTTATGTAACACTTATACCTGTAGTTACGTTATATTTTAAGGTTGTACGAATATTCTATGCAGAGGATAGTATGTTGCCTGCGGCCGGGACTGCATATTTATTTTTCTTGTCTATATAATACAACCAAAAACTTGCTAAGTAAGTCTACAGTTCACTATTATAGACCAAAAGGCGGTATGTTTCTATTTACATATGCAGAGGCAACTACATACTTATAAAAATGGTATAATGTCTGTTCATACTATGACATGTTTGCCCCACATTTATTGCACGCCCACGTCTAGCAGCAGTTATACTTCTAGGGTTATACCTTACCTATTCCAGATATATTCAATATTCCAGTATAATGTTAATGTATATAGTTATCCCCAACATGATTTCTTACTCACCAGATAACGCTAGCATTAATACTTGCTGTGTGATATCTTGTATGTTCAGTAGTATGAGAAGCAAAAGTAGGAAAAAAGTCAGATGTAGACCTCCATATGAACAGTGGGTCCTGAGAACACTAATAATATTACACAACAAGCATTGCCAATATAAGCATAAGTGAATTGCCAATGTAATCCATACAATATCATTGTAGACTCCACTCCCTTAGAGCAAAGTCCCCTTGTGCAATTAATAAACAATCACAAACTCACCGTTTAGCCGCATGTCCGCTTCAGGTGGGACCCAGTCAGTGGGGAATATACTCCACTCACTTGCCTCAGCATAACACACTCCGCCGGGTACTACCACCTCATATAGGACGCCCGCAGCTCCTCAAGCCCATGAGGAAGGTATTGTTGTGATGACGTCAGACGTGACGTTGACACAAGCAGCCAATAGGGGAGGACTTGTATCCGGAATGACAGCCGGATCCGTGTAGATCTTAGTGGCAATATCCAAACACCAGCAAAATGGCTATGAGCTTGTTGTGTCCAGTAGCTACCATAGAACATAGGTGAACGAATCGTCCTTCTGGTGTATAAGAACAAGAATGAAGGAAGATCGGACAGTCCGTAGTAAAACAGACAAAGCTTTATTAATCCAATTAAGTGTAAACAGCAAACATCCGCACAGAGGGAGCGCAACACCAATCTGGCTTACGCGTTTCAGCTTTGTGCCGTAATCATAGCCATTGAATGAATGGCTATGATTACGGCGCAATGTCAAAACGCGTAAGACAGATTGGTGTTGCGCTCCCTCTGTGCGGATTTTTGCTGTTTCCACTGCTTTTAATTTGATTAATAAAGCTTTGTCTGTTTTACTACAGACTGTCCGATCTTCCTTCATTCATCATGTTCAGTAGTATGCCATATATTTTTAAGATACCTGTATGTATGCTATTTTATCTCCAAAGACATAAAGGTCATGAAGTTTCAGTAACTTTCCCTCTGTAAGCCGCATTAGTAAAGTTGGATACAAGGGGGATCCTCTGACAAGTAGACATATTATATATTACATATAATCTTATCTTAGCTTTTGATGTATTTCAGATATGCCTCATTTTAAACCCCTGCCCTCCCACATCGCTACTACTATAATAAAGCTATTAACCCCTAAACAGCTGGCCCTCCACATCGCAACAGACTAAATGAAACTATAAACCCCTAAACCTAACACCCCTCTAACTTTAAATTAAACTAACAATATAACTACCTTCAAATAAATAAAAACTTACCTGTGAAATTAAAATAACCTAAGCTTAAACTATAAATTAACCTAACTACTATTTAAAAAAAATTAAAAAAACCTAAATTACAATATTAAAAAATCCTAACACTATGAAAAAATAAAAAACCTAACTTTACAAAAAAAAAACAATCGCTAATCTGAAACCCCTATAAAAACAAAAAGCCACCCCAAAAAAAAAACACACCCTACGCTAACACTAAACTACCAATAGCCCTTAAAAGGGCCTTTTGTAAGGCATTGCCCTAAGTTAAACAGCTCTTAAAAATTACAAAGGGGCATTTGTATAGGTACCCTTAAAAGGGCAATCAGTTCTTTTGCGCCCATAAAAAAAAAAAAAGACCTAATCTTAAAAAAAAATGCGGAAGTCCAGGCGGAGCAAAGTCTTCATCTAGGCGGCGAAGATCTTCTTCCAGGGCAGCATCATCTTCTATCTCCTTCCCGGAGGTTGCGGTCTTCAGCGATGCGCGAATCCGGAGCGCTGGTCCCTATCTGGAGCGCTGGTCCTCTTCAGCCAATAGGATGAGAGCTACTTAAATAGGGTAACCATATTGCCGCTTTTAAAAGTAACACATATGAAACATACATATGTCAGGGTTCTTATAATGGAACATTATTCAAAACATTTCTTTAAACAGCCCTGACATATGTATTTTTCATATGTGCCCCTTTTTAAAGCAGCAATATGGTCAGCCTATGCATAAATCCTATTGGCTGATTTGACCAGCCAATAGGATTTAAGCAGCTCTCATCCTACTGGCTGATTTGAATATTTTAGCCAATTGGAATGCAACGGTACCCCAATATAAAAGGGGTTCCTTGCATTCAAGCTTGAGTGTGCAGCAGACGATCGCTTTAAGAAGAGGATCCACGTGGCTAAAGACCTCCGCCGCTGAAGAGGACCAGCGCTCCAGATGAGGACCAGCGCTCCGGATCCGCGCATCGCCAAAAACCGCTCCGCACCTCCGGGAAGAAGATAGAAGATGGTGCCGCCTTGGAAGAAGTTCTTCACCGCCTGGATGAAGACTTTGTTCTGCCTGGACTTCCGGACTTCAGGATCAGTGAGTACATTTTCTGTGGTTAGTGTTAGTTAGTTTTTTTGTTTTTTTTGTGGGTTTGTTTTATTAGGGATTTTTTTTTTTATGGGCGCAAAAGAGCTGATTGCCCTTTTAAGGTAGTTATATTGTAAGTTTAATTTAAAGTTGGGGGGTGTTAGGTTTAGGGGTTACTAGATTAATTTAGTGTGTTGCGATGTGGGGGACCGGCAGTTTAGGGGTTAATAGTTTTAGTTTAGTTGTAGCGATGTGGGGGCCAGTGGTTTAGGGGTTAAAAGGTTTATTATAGTAGTAGCGATGTAGGGGGCCGGCAGTTTAGGGCTTAATAGGTTTAATTTAGTAGTTGCAATGTGGGGGCGGGCGGTTTAGGGGTTATTAGGTTTATTATAGTAGTAGTGATGTGGGGGGCCAGGGGTTTAGAGGTTAATAGGTTTATTATAGTATTTGCGATGTGGGGGGATGGCAGTTTAGGGGTTAATAGGTAGTTTATGGATGTTAGTATACTTTGTAACATTTTTGTTTCGCAAAATCCATAACTACTGCTCTCAGATCGCGGAATGGATTTTGTCAGTATAAGCTATAACGCTAGCGTAATAGCCAGACCCCACAACCTGTAATACAGGAAACCTGAAAATTCCACACTCAAAAGCTATTTTTTGAGTGCGGAATGGAGAGTTGCGTAGTGGCTAAATTGCTAGCGGTATAGCTGTACCGCCGCGTCTTGTAATATAGGAGACCTGCATATTCTGTGCGCAATGGCCAATTTTTTAGCGGTATAGCCGTACTTGTACTGAGGCTCAGATGAGGTGTTGTGTCTTTATAACCAGCATCTGGGGTCATTATCGACTTCTTGTAAGTGTGCCTGGTATCGGAAGGTATATCACTGTGTAACACACTGTGGTATGCATAAAATGTTATTGTTAATAATAATAATTTTAATTTGATCTGTGTTTTTAAAGGGACATGAAACCCAATTTTTTTCTTTCATGATTCTTTTATTATCTAATTTGCTTCATGCTCTTGGTATCCATAGTTGAAAAGCATCACTGGGAGCCAGGTGCTAATTGGTACTGCACATAAATGCCTCTTGTAATTGGTTCACCAGCTGTGCTCAGCTAGCTCCCAGTAGTTTAATGTTGCTTCTTTAACAAAGGATACCAAGACAATGAAACAAATTTGATCATAGAAGTAAATTGGAAAGTTGTTTAACCCTTTCACTACTAGGACTTCCAGACAAAAACTTGCCCAAAATACCAGAGCATTTTTAGAATTGTTGCTATCACTCCATTTCAACAAAAATAGAGCCTTGTTTTTTTTTTATTTACTTATCAAATCTATATATATATTTTATGTAGACAACCCATGGTATTGATCTAGGACAATTTTGGTATATTTCATGCCACCATTTCACCACCAAATGCCATCAAATAAAAAAAAATTGTACTTTTTTCACAAACTTTGGGTTTCTCACAGAAATAATTTACATACTGCTTGTGCAATCATGGCACAAATGGTTGTAAAAGTTTCTCTGGGATCCCCGTTTGTTCAGAAATAGCAGACATATATGGCTTTGCCATTGCTTTTTGGTAATTAGAAGGCCGCTAATTGCAGCTGCGTACCACACTTCTATTATTCCTGTCAGTGAAGGGGTTAATTAGGTAGCTTAAAAGGTTAACATTAGATTTAGTGTAGAGATTAGCCTCCTACCTGACACTCCCCACCCCCTGATCCCTCCGAAACAGCTCTCTTCCCTCCCCCACCCACCACTGGTCACCCCCATCTTAAGTACTGGCAGACAGTCTGTCAATAAAAAACTTTTTTTTTAATTTTATTTCTGCAGTGTAGTGTTGCCCTAACCCCCAAACCTCCATGATCCCTAAACCTACCCTGCCTTAACTATTGCCGCCATCTTAGATTCTAGCCATCTTAGGTATCTGCCAGTACCTGAAAACCTTTTTTTTTTTATATATTTTTTTAAAAAAATATTTGTTATTTTTTTACTAGCGTAGTGTCCCCCCCACCCACAATCTTTAGTGTAGGGTCCCCCACAACCCTTTTTCCATAGTATAGCTGCCCCATCCCTTCCTGTCCCTTTAAAAAATATTTGCTAGCATAGGGCCCCTCCCACTTCCTCCCGCCTCCCCTGCTGCGCCGCTCGCCCACACCTCCCGCCGGCTCCAGCAGAAGATTGTTACAGACAGTGACACACATAGTGTCACCATCTGTAACGATCAGGCATCTGCCCTCATATAGAGGCGGAGCACAGATCACACTCCAGCTTCATATGCGGGAGATGCCTGGAGCTTCAGGAACTCCAGCTCTCGGCTGTAACTTAACAGCTGAGATTGCTGGAGCATCCTGAAGGGACGACGTATATATACGTCCTGCAGTACGATAGGCAAAGTACCGCAAAACGTATATATACGTCATTTTGGGTGAAGGGGTTAAAGGGATATTTAACCCAATTTTTTCTTTCATGATTCAGATAGAGCAGCAATTTTAAGTAACTTTCTAATTTACTCCTATTGTCAATTTTCCTTTGTTCACTTAGTATCTTTATTTGAAAAAGCAGGAATGTAGGCTAAATGTAGTCACCAATCAGCAAGTGCTACCCAGGGTGCTGAGCCAAAAATGGGCCGACTCCAAAGCTTACATTCCTGCTTTTCAAATAAGCGAGAACCAAGAGAACGAAGAAAAATTCATAATGAGTAAATTAGAAAGTTGTTTAAAATTGCTGCACTATCTGAATCATGAAAGAAAAAAAATGGGTTTCATGTCCCTTTAAGTTCTTGGTTTCCTATCTTGTTTTTTCTGTTTAAAGGTTTTTATACATAGATTCTTGTTCAATATATGGACTGTTATTGATTACTGCAAATATCCAAACACTACATTTTGTTCGCTGTTTGTAGTAATTGTTTTAGCAAAACAGTGTACAGGTGGCCCTCATTTTACAACAGTTCAATTTACACCGTTTCAGAATGACAACCTTTTTTTCCAGTCATGTGACTGCTATTTAAAAGCATTGAGAAGCAGTGCATTTATTAAAATAGCCAGTAGGGGGGAGCTGTCCGCTTGTGTTGCAGCAAAGCCTAGCAAGCTGAAATTAATCAGTTTAACCAGACCTGAGCTATCAAGCAGATTTCAAAGGAACAAGATCTTCCTGTCTATAAATCAGTCCAGATTGGAATGCATAGAAAGAACTGTTTGCAGAAAAATGCAAGTGAAGTCTGTGTTGTGTGATTATTTTATTAGGTTTATAATGCTGTTTAGAAAATGTTTTTGTTCATTTAACTTAGTTTAATTATATATTCTGTGTTGTGTGATTATTTTATTAGGTTTATAATGCTGTCTAGCATTTAAAGTCTTCATTTCAAAGCTTTAAAAATAATGTATTAGGTGTTAATTATGACAATTTTGAGAGGGGCCTGAAACCTATCTCCCTCACTTCCCATTCACTTACATTATAAACTGGGTTTCAATTTGCAACGGTTTCGATTTACAACCATTCCTTCTGGAATCTAACCCCGGCGTAAACTGAGGGCTACCTGTATTTTATTTGAATAATTCCCAGCAGTGATGTCAGTGAAGATAAAGGAGTGTCATCATTTGGACAACCACATGGGGGCGGTAGAGTGCTTATGCATTTAACATGTTGTATAGATCAGTGGCTCGCAAACGTTTTGAGACTGTGACTCACTCGGCAATACAAATTTCTGCCGCTGCACACCTGTGTTTCTCGCATGTAATTAACTTTAAATGTATATTATTTATTTACTAGGCGATAAGCCTGCCCAGAGGACAGTCTATGATTAAAAAATACAAACCCCCAAGCTAAAGTTACAAAAAAAAAAAAAAGTAAAATTACAGAATAAAATAAACAAAGCTATCCAAAATAAAAAATGTAAACCTAATCTAATAGCCCAATAAAAATAAAAAATCCCCCCAAAATAAAAACACCCCCTAATCCAATGCTTAACTACCAATAGCCCTTAAAAGGGCCTTTTGTAGGTCATTGACCAAAGTTAAACAGCTCTTTTACTTAAAAAAAAAATACCAATTACCCCGTAACAGTAAAACCCCCCACCCAACCAACCCCCCCAAAATAAAAAAACCTACACTCAAAAAAAACTAAGCTATCCATTGCCTCTAAAGGGGCATTCATATGGGCATTGCCCTTAAAAGGGCAATCAGCTCTTTTACAGCCCATTAAATCCTTAAATCTTATAAATAAAAAAAAAATTCTAAAACTTTAGGTTAGGGGGCTTAGTAATTAACTTAGTTATTTGTGCTGTGGGGGGTTGGCGGTTTAGGAGATAACCGATTAATTAGGTTTATTGCGATGTGAGGGTTTGGCGGTTTAGGAGTTAACAGGTTAATTACGTTTATTGTGATGTAGGGGGTTGGCAGTTTAGGGGTTAATAGGTTAATTAGGTTTACTGCGATGTGGAGGGGGTTAGCGGTTTAGGGGTTAATATTTTAATTAGGTTTATTGCGATGTAGGGGGTTGGCAGTTTAGGGGTTAATAGGTTTATTGCGATGTGGAGGGGGTTAGCGGTTAAGGGTTAATAGGTTAATTAGGTTTATTGCGATGTGGGGGTTGGCGGTTTAGGGGTTAATATTTTCATTATGTTATTTGCGGATTAGGGGTTAATTAATTTATTATTTTGCAATGTTGGCAGTTTCGGTGTTTGTTAATACTTTGTGCGGGAAGCTAGTTTTTTTTGTTATACTTCGTGCGGTGGATTCTTTCACCACCCTGCCATTTTCGGAATCCACCGGGATGGAGCTTCGCACAGCCAAAATTTCTTTGAGGATGCGTGCGCAACTGGCGACGGCAACGAACACGTTACACACGCGATTATAGTATAGATATTCTAAAACAATATATATTTTTACATTTAATCAGGACAAAACTGAAAATTTGACAGTGACGAAAGTTTAGTGTTGAGATGTTTTTTTTTTAAATTTAGGAATTACAAGTGGAGCACTAATTCATTGCGCGCCCATTTACGGGCGCAAGGTAAATAACCAGCCATTACAAGTGTCTGGTTATTGCTATAACGAGATTGGAGTTGCAATTAGCCCTCATAAAATTAACCAGAAATCAGATCTCTGGTTAATTTTCTAAATGTGTCCCAATTGTCCCAAAATACAGTGGTGTGTATTTTATCTAACACTAGAAGAAAGCACACAATTTCTGTTGTAGTTTTAGTTTCAATATAAAGGGGCATACTGAGGCAACCCCCCCCCCCTCTAATTTGTAGCTTACGAGGTGTTTAACAACCACAAAGAGTTAAAGGGACAGTCTACACCAAAATAGTTATTGTTTAAAAAGATAGATAATCCCTTTATTACCCATTCCCCAGTTTTGCACAACCAACACTGTTATAGTAATATATGTTTTACCTCTGTGATTACCCTGTATCTAAGTCTCTACACACTGCCCCCTTAGTCCAGTTCTTTTGACAGACTTGTATTTTAGCCAAATAGTGCGGCCTCCTAAATAACTCCATGGGAGTGTGCACAGTGTCATCTATATCATACACATGAACTATGTCAAGCTGTGAAAAATTGTCAAAAAGTACTGAGATAAGAGGAGGCTTCAACAGTATGGAGATTAGCATATGAGCCTACCTAAGTTTAGCTTTCAACAAAGAATAACAAGAGAACAAAGTAAATTTGAAAGTTGTTTAAAATCGTATGCCCTATCTGAATCATGAAAGTTTAATTTTTGATTAGACTGTCCCTTTAAATAATAGAAGTAAATTGTTGTTGTTTAAAATTGTTTGCTTTATCTGAATCATAACATAAAGATTTTAGGTTTCACCGTCACGTCCCTTTAATTTTTACATTTACTGTCCCTTTAAATACAGTAGAATAGCATAATCAACAAAAGCATAAAAGAAAGACAATTCTGAAAATCTGAATTTCATTTGAGTAATACATTTTGTTGTTACAAATATCAGTTACATCTACCCCCCGTATCATGTGACAGTCATTAGCCAATTGCATGCTGTATCTAAATCTTGAAAGTTTAGATTTGATTTTAGTGTCCCTTTAATTCATTCACTTATTCATTCATTTTAAATTCAAATTTAAAATTCCCAGGCCCAAATTGCACCATGATTCAGTTCTTTGGATGTTTTCATTTTACAGCAATTTTTTTGTCAAATGAGGATGTTGAAGTCATTTGAATTTAAATGAAGTCATGTGGTTGAAATGTATACGATGATTATTTGAATGTTGTGTCAAACAAAATCTGACTTCATTGTAATAATCTACATTCAGCCTGAATGACATATTCTCCCAGTAGCTCCCAGTAGCGCATTACTGCACCACCAACAAAGGATAGCAAAAGAATGAAGCAAATTTGATAGTAGAAGTAAATTAGAAAGATGTTTCAAAATTGTATCTTCAATCTTCAATCTGAATCATGGGTTCCGTGTTCCTTTAAATAGATATGAAACCCACATTTTTTTTCTTCTTTCATGATTCAGATAGAGCATGCAATTTTAATCAACTTTCTAATTTACTCCTATTATCAATTTTTCTTCAGTCTCTTGGTATCTTTATTTGAAAAGCAGGAATGTAAAGCTTAGGAGCCGACCCATAGCCACCAATCAGCAAGCGCTAGCCAGGGTGCTAAACCAAATAGGAGCTGGCTCCTAAGCTTACATTCCTGCATCCTCAAATAAAGATACAAAGAGAACAAATAAAAATGGATAATAGGAGTAAATTACAAAGTTGCTTAACCCTTTGAGTGCTAATGACGACTCTGAGCGGTCACAGAGTTTCTCACTCTGGTGCTAAAGACGGCTCAGAGCCGTCACTAGCACTCTCCCACCTTGAGGGAGATCTGGGGGCTCCTTACTGCTCCTACCCCGGCGATCGTGCCTGTAGAGTGACAGGCATCGCTGGGGCTTCACGTGATGTGCGGTGACGTCACGCGCAATGATGTGATGACGTCACAGCGCAACTTTATTTATACTTAACAATGTTAAGTATAGGAGGAGGGGGCATGCTGCTTAGAAGCCTGTATCTCAGGCATCTAAGCAGCTACAGACCCCCAAGACCCATTGTTGGAAAGGTAATCACTTAACCTTTCCAACAGTGTAAGTCTTGGGGTTTGGGTTTAGTGTCCCTAAAACATTTTTGGAGATTTTTCAGTGATTTTTTTCTGGTGGTTCCCCACATAAACTATATGTTGTCGCTTTCTTTTTCTCAGCAGAGCAGACACACATCTAAAACTAGCAGAACTACCCAAAACAACATACAGAATACACATTTTTAATGTCATTTTCTGTATCATTCATGGTAAACAACAACTCTAGTTTGTGCACGCTCCTGAACCTACCTAAGTATGTTCTCATGGAAAGAAGTTATGTTTCAGCAACAGATCCCAAGAGAAAGAGGCACAGTTATTAAAGGGACACTGAACCCAAATGTTTTTTCTTTTGTGATTCAGATAGAGCAGCAATTTTAAGCAACTTTCTAATTTACTCCTATTGTTAATTTTTCTTCATTCTCTTGCTATCTTTATTTGAAAAAGGCATCTAAGCTGTGTTTTTTTTTTGCTTCAGTACTCTGGACAGCACTTATTCATTGGTGGATTAATTTATCTACCAATCAGAAAGAACAACCCAGGTTGTTCACCAAAAATGGGCCGGCATCTAAACTTACATTCTTGCATTTCAAATAAAGATACCAAGAGAATGAAGAAAATTTGATAATAGGAGTAAATTAGAAAGTTACTTAAAATTTCATGCTCTATCTGAATCACTAAAAAGATTTGGGTTCAGTGTCCCTTTAATAGAAGTTTTAAATTGCAGGTTCTAGCTGAGTCATGGAAGATTAAAGGGATATGAAGCCCAAAAATGTTATTTTGTGATTCAGACAGAACAGAACAATTTTTTTAAAAAGTTTCCAATTTACTTCTATTATCAAATGTCATTAATCGCCATGATATTCTGTATTAAAGAGATACCTAGGTTGGCATCTGGATCACTACATGACAGGAAATAGCGCTGCCCTCTAGTGCTCCTGGAAATGGATAACATTCGTGCAAAACTGCTGTCATATAGTGCTCCAGAAATGAGCCGGCTCCTAAGCTTACGTCCTTGCTTTTTAAAAAAAGACACCAAGAGAATGAAGAAAATAGTTTCTAAGCTGTCTTCCATCAGGAGGGACTGTCCCTATACTGCATCACCTTTCAGCTGTAAGAGAAGCTAAACAGCCTCAATGCAACCCCAGGACCTCATTTAAATTGATTTCTTACATTTTGTACCCTATACCTGGTCTCTTGTAATATGTGTGTCAGACCGTAGGCCTCATTTATTAAAGGGATATGAAACCCACATTTTTTTAATGATTTAGGTAAAACATTTAATTTTAAACAGCTTTCCAGTATACTTCTTTTATCAAATTTGCTTCATTCTTTTGGTGTCATTTGTTGAAGGAGCAGCAATGCACTACTGGTTTCTAACTGAACACATAGGTGAGCCAATGATAATCAGTATATATATGCAGCCACCAATCAGCAGCTAGAACCTCGGTTCTTTGCTGCTTCTGAGCATTCCTAGATAAACCTTTCAGCAAAGGATGACAAGAGAAGGAAGCAAATTATAAAATAGAAGTCAATTGGAAAGTTGTTTAAAATGTTATGCTCTGTCTAAATCATGAATGTCTAATTATGACTTTTTCTGTCCCTTTAAGCTGCAGATGCAACTTTAGGGCCTCAGCAATTCATGTTAGCTACATCTAAAGTGTCACAGATTTAAATCCACCACTAATCAGCAAGCGCTATCCAGGTGCTGAACCAAAAAAGGGCTGTCTCGAAATCTTACATTCTTGCTTTTCAAATAAAGATAGCAAGAGAACGAAGAAAAATGAGATAATAGGAGTAAATTAGAAAGTTGCTTAAAATCTGAATCATGAAAGAAAAAAATGTGGGTTCAGTGTCCATTCGTTGTTCGTATGTTCATGGACATTCTGACATTCTGTGGAATATTAGCGCATGTGTTGTTTTTTTCCACTTAAAATAGAGTGCTGCAGGTGATCACCAGTTTTAAATCAATCTGCTGCACCTTATAGGCGATGCACTCCCTTGTTTAACCCCTTAACGACCAACGTCGTACCCTGTACGACGTTGGTCGTTATGCCCTTAAGGACCAGCAACGTACCCTGTACGTCGCTGCAGTCCTGGGCTTCTCTCTGCCGCAATCTCGCTCAAAATAGCGAGATTGCGCTCTTTCTGCATGCCCCATGAGTGGGGCACTGCAGAAATAGAATTTGCAGAGTTGTCAATGCAGAGAGGGCCACTCTGTAGCCCTCCTGCATCGGCAAGCCATGGTGCTGATCGTTGGTGGGTGGGAGCCAATGCAGGGAGGCGGGTGGGAGGCCCATCGCCGGAGGGGGGGGGGGGGACTCCGGATCCTGTGATGAAAGTGTCCATGAGCACGTAAGGAGGCGGGTGTCGGGAGTGCACGCGCGTGTGTGCACGCTCGCACGCTCGCACGGCCATTATACTTAAAGGGCCATGATATCCAAATGTTGAAACACTTGAAAGTGATGCAGCATCGCTGTAAATAACTAACTAGAAAATATCACCTGAACATCTCTATGTAAATAAGAAAGATATTTTACCTCAAAATGTCCTAAGTATTCAAACCCCATTGCAAAGGACTTTAAGCAACAAATCAGTATGTCTGTCCCGGGACAGCTAAGGGAGTGAGCTTTCGTGCACACTCACCTTATTTCCCTATTCATTTTAAGGAAGTTTACTATGAAATCTCATGAGAGTTAAGTGAAATCTCATGAGATCACAGTAAAAGAGTTCATGACCTCAGCACTGTTGATGCTGATTCGCTGCTGTTCATTTCTTAAATTTTTTTATTTTTTTTCACCTGCAGCTGAGCAGTAACTGAAGTATACATTTTTACACAGAACTTACTCTGCTGAGCTGAGGAGATTGTGAGGTAAAATATTTTCCTTTTTTACATAGAGGTGCTCAGGTTTTCAGCTTTTTACAGTTATACTGCTTCAGTTTCAAGTGATTTAGCATGTGAGTATTATGTCCCTTTAAGGAAAGGAGGGAGAGAGGAGGGGGGAAAAGTTGTTTGGAAAGGGATCTGGGAGGGGGGTAGGGTATTGAGGGGGGAAGCTACACTACAGAAAAATAGGGTTTTTTATTTTATAAAAAAAAGAAAAAAAAACAACTAATTATATGGACAACTGGGTACCAGCAGACAGGGAGGTTGGGGGCAGAATAAAAATATATATATATAATAAAAAGCCTTTTATTTTAGTACTGGCAGACTTTCTGCCAGTACTTAAGATGGCGGGGACAATTGTGAGGTGGGGGAGGGGAAGAGAGCTGTTTGGGAGGGATCAGGGGGTAGGATGTGTCAGGTGGGAGGCTGATCTCTACTCTAAAGGTAAAATTAACCCTGCAAGCTCCCTACAAGCTACCTAATTAACCCCTTCACTGCTGGGCATAATAAACGTGTGGAGCGCAGCAGCATTTAGCGGCCTTCTAATTACTCAAAAGCAATGCCACAGCCATATATGTCTGCTATTACTGAACAAAGGGGATCCCAGAGAAGCGTTTACAACCATTTGTGCCATAATTGCACTTTGGATTGTCTACTACACTAAAGCTAAAATTAACCCTGTAAGCTCCCTAAAAACTCCCTAATTAACCCCTTCACTGCTGGGCATAATGCATGTGTGGTGCGCAGCAGCATTTAGCGGCCTTCTAATTACTAAAAAGCAATAAATGTCTGCTATTTCTGAACAAAGGGGATCTCAGAGAAGCATTTACAACCATTTGTGCCATAATTGCACAAGCTGTTTGTAAATAATTTCAGTGAGAAACCTAAAATTGTAAAAAAGTTTATGAAAAAGTGAAACTTTTTTTAATTTGATCTCATTTGGCGGTGAAATGGTGGCATGAAATATACCAAAATGGGTTGTCCACTAAACATATATATATACATGTCAATGGATATTCAGGGATTCCTGAAAGATATTAGTGTTCTAATGTAACTAGCGCTAATTTTGAAAAAAAGTGGTTTGGAAATAGCAAAGTGCTACTTGTACTTATTGCCCTATAACTTGCAGAAAAAGCAAAGAACATGTAAACATTGGGTATTTCTAAACTCAGGACAAAATTTAGAAACTATTTAGCATGGGTGTTTTTTGGTGGTTGTACATGTGTAACAGATTTTGGGGGTCAAAGTTAAAAAAGTGTGTTTTTTTTCCATCCTTTCATCATATTTTATAATTTTTTTTATAGTAAATTATAAGATATGATGAAAATAATGGTATCTTTAGAAAGTCCATTTAATAGTGAGAAAAACGGTATATAATATGTGTGAGTACAGTAAATGAGTAAGAGGAAAATTACAGCTAAACACAAACACAGCAGAAATGTAAAAATATCCCTGGTCCTTAACGGTAAGAAATTGAAAAAAGGCCTTGGTCCTTAAGGGGTTAAATGTGCTGACTCTTCTCTTTCAAATGAGGGGTCACATGTCACTCTAAGAAGTGCAGGTGTCAAGACATCGGCTCAATAAAACTGCCCCTTGTGCACCATTAGGACTCAGGTGCTTCTTCATCTGAACACTTCTTCATTGCTTGAGATGACATCAAGAACAGATCACTTACAACCCAAGAGACAACAAGCAAGAAATGAGTACAAATGATAAATCAGACACATCATCCATACCAAGCGAGTAACGTGAGACATCTTTCAAACTGAAGTGATTATAGAAATATTGCCATATTTGTTTTATGTATAGACATTTAAATCTCTCTGATCTTATTCAGCAAGATGTTCAGCTTCGTTAATGAAGACATATCTAGTATGAACATGTTTAAAGTGATACAACAGACTACTTTATTTTATTGTAGACATTACCGCGTTGGATAGACAGGCTGTTTCCTATTACTTAAAACGTATTATACAAAGCTAATAAACCCTTATGCAATTGCAGACATTTAGGGCTAAAATACAAGTGGAGCGCAAACAATTTCACAAGGGTTTGCACGGTTGTTTGCGCTCCTTTTTAATTGTGCTGATATTACAAGTGGAGCGAAATCGGAGAATCCTTACTCTGATTTCAGAGCTGTTGTTAACTGTTTTGCAAAATTAAAAAGTTGCACCAAACACTTCAAAAATACATTACAATGTACAGTTACACTTATATTAACACTATCTTATAAAAATTATTTAAAAAAAATATTGCACACAAAAGTTATAAGGGCTCAAACATATGAGATCTCGTGTCTTAGTAAAAAAAAACAGCCGCCAAAGGGCTTTAACATTGAAATACATACAGATGTATGTCTAAATATGTATGTATGTATATATATATATATATATATATATACATATGTATATATACATATGTATTAATGTATTTATATCTGTATATATGTATTTACAGACATATATACACATATAAACACATGCCACAGCAAACTCCACAGCCCTGAACACTGACAGACAGCTGCAAAGTTCCCAGCAACCCAGGCAGTTAACCCCAGAGCAACTTGGGTGACAGGCCCGCAGGGGAGCATTACAAACATTATTAACACAACACACAGAAAACCCAGCACTCGCCAGCAGATTCACAGTAATGTTTAAAAGCAAAACTGGGGGAAGTCAGTTACATTTGGCGCCAAAGGATCAAGCCCAGGACCACGACAAGGTCTCCCCCTTCCTGGGACCCTAAACCAGCACCCACACAATGCATACTTCCAAACAAACCAACTGGGAACCTCTCAGGGTGACACAGGCTTTTGTAACCTCCCCTATGTAAATACAAAACACAGGAATGGACCGCACTCACAGACTGGACTGGGTACACATCCTAAGCCACAGCAAACTCCACAGCCCTGAACACTGACAGACAGCTGCAAAGTTCCCAGCAACCCAGGCAGTTAACCCCCGAGCAACCTGGGTGTCAGGTCCGCAGGGGAGCATTACAAACATTAACACAAAACACAAAAAATCCAGCACTCACTAGCAGATTCACAGCAATGTTTAAAAGCAAAACTGGGGGAAGTCAGTTACATTTGTGTATATATGTATTTACAGACATATATAAACACATAAATATATATGTACATATGTATTAATGTATTTATATGTGTATATAGGTATTTACAGACATATATAAACACATAAATATATATGTACATATGTATTAATGTATTTATATGTGTATATATGTATTTACAGACATATATAAACACATAAATATATATGTACATATGTATTAATGTATTTATATGTGTATATAGGTATTTACAGACATATATAAACACATAAATATATATGTACATATGTATTAATGTATTTATATGTGTATATATGTATTTACAGACATATGCACATATAAACACATAAATATATATGTACATAATATGTATTTATATGTGTATATATGTATTTACAGACATATATACACATATAAACACATAAATATATATATACGTATGTATTAATGTATTTATATGTGTATATATGTATTTACAGACATATATACACATATAAACACATATATATATATGTACATATACAGTATATAAATGCATTAGAGCCTTTTGCCGTACAGCTTTGTGCACAGAACATTAAAGGAACATGAACGTGAAGCTTAAACTTTCATGATTCAGATAGAGCAGCATTTTTAAGCAACTTTCTAATTTACTCCTATTATCAATTTTTCTTCGTTCTCATGATATCTTTATTTCAAAAGCGGGTATGTAAAGCTTTGGAGAAGGCCCATTTTAAGTTCAGCACCCTGGATAGCGCTTGCTTATTGGTGGATACATTTAGCAAACCAATAAGCAAGCATAACCCAAGTCCCGAACCAAAAATGGGCACGCTACTAAGCTTTTATTCCTGGTTTTCAAATAAAGATACCAAGAGAACGAAGAAAAAATGATAATAGGAGTCAACTAGAAAGTTACTTAAAATTGCTGTTCTATCTGAATCGTGAAAAAAAAAATGGTTTCATATCCCTTTTAATTGTCAATTTATCAAATATATATTTAATCTAAAAATATATACTCTCAGTTAGAGATTAATTAGTTATAGTAACTCCTAACACTTTTAATTTTATTTTTTAGCTGGAAAATAAAAAAAAAGGAAAGAAAAGCTGTGCCTATTTTTAACGAGTGTATTTTTTAACGAGTGCATCCTTTCAGCTTTATCTGCAATAACATCTTTTCTGCCAGCACCTTGCGAAGATCAATGAAGCGCAGAGACCTTTGGAAGGAAAAGTTAAGCCCCTTTTCATTAAATCTAATGCACTTAAACATCACTGTGGCTTTGAGAGATAAAAGAAAAGTAAAAAAAAGAGGGATATGTGAGAGAATACGCAAACGGTGCTTGGCGTTCGATTAAAGGTAAACCGTAATCACCTTAGAAGTTTCAGATTTCTGGAAAGGACAGTCCCAGATTTTGTGCTGTGCAGTTTAGAGATGGATTAACCGCCTACAGCTCATCTTTGGAGTTGTTTTTATTTTTATTTATTTTTTAAGCTTTGTTCTCTTCATTTTTTTAAATGTTTGTTTTTATTTAAAGGGACATTTATTTTTCATGTTTCATATAGATTATACATTTTTAAACAACTTTCCAGTTCTTCTGTTACCAATTTTGCTTCATTCTCTTTGTATCTTTTATTGAAGAAGCAGCAATGCACTCCTGGGAGCTAACTGAAAATCTTTGTAAGCCAATGAAAATTGGCCTACAAGTTCAGCCACCAATCAGCAGCTAGCTCTAAGCTCCTGAGCCTATCTAGATATGTTCTTCGACAAAGGATACACAGAGAATAAAACAAATTAGATAATAGAAGTAAATAGGAAAGTTGTTTAAAATTAAATGTTCTATCTGAGACATGAAAGGAAAAAAAATTGGGTTTCATCTTCCTTTAAATAAAAGTTTCAGTCATTTTAGTATGAAGTTCTCATACAAGTAATATGATGTTGTTTTTCAGTTTTACAATATTCCATTTGTCTGTGGATATCCCCAGACCACTATCTAAAATAAAATAAATAATATGTTTATAATATATATACAGTATATATACATCCAATCGCTTTCTACATCCTGCCGCAACCATCTACGCAACATTTCCAAGATTCAACCTTTTCTGTGCGCTAAAACCACAAAGCTAATAATCCACTCCCTTGTTATTTCCCGACTTGACTACTGCAATAACCTACTTACTGGCCTTCCTCTTTCCCACCCTCCCCTCTTCAATCCCTTCTAAATGCCTCTGCCGGGCTGATCCACCTTTCCTGTCGCTCTGTATCTGCTGCACCTCTCTGCAAGTCCCTTCATTGGCTCCCCATACACAGCAGAATAAAATTCAAAATTCTCACCCTTGCATACAAAGCGCTCACCAACACCACTCCCCACTACCTATCATCTCTAATCAACAAGTATACTCCAGCCCGCCCACTAAGATCCAACAATGACCAGCTCCTTGCATCTGCGACTATCACCTCCTCTCATGCTAGACTGCAGGACTTCTGTCGTGCAGCACCTACCCTCTGGAACACTCCCTCGTGCTGTCAGGCTTTGCCCTTATTTTTCTTCCTTAAAATGCTCTCTGAAGACTTTTCTATTCAGAGAAGCCTAACACCCAACTCAATAATATTTCTCTTACCTAACAACATTTCCCTCATCTAACTGTGCATTATCATCTTTCTCACTCTTGCAGTCCTCAGCTCCTGTTTCTCAACCTCCTACCCTTCTAGATTGTAAGTTCCCACGGGAATAGAGACCTTAATTCCTCCTGTATGTGTTTGTAAATTTTGTCCTGTCTATTAGAAGTTTTATATTATTGTTTTATTTAAATGAACTGTATCCATGGACAGCGCTGCGGAATATGATGGCGCTTCATAAATGAAGTATAATAATAATAATAATAATAATTATAAAATATAGCACACAGAGGAAGTCCAGGACTCACTTGCAAGCTCTCGTCTACGATTAAAAGCAGAAATGGAAGAGTTAGTTACCACCTCTGGCCAAATGGGACATGTTTGCTTTGAATCGTAGACGAGAGCGTGCAAGTGAGTGCTGGACTTCCTCTGTGTGCTGTATTAATTTGTTTTGTAATTTTCCCTATGGGCCTTGCACCCAGACCTGTCTGGGGTTAACTGCCAGTGACTCTGGGGACTGTGCAGCTGCCTGAGAGTGCTATTGAGCACCCAGGGCTGTTCATGTTGCAGGGTCATGGGATATGTACCCAGTCCAGTCAGAGAATGCAGTCCCCTTTCGTGTTTTGTTTATATATAAATATATATATAAATGTGTGTGTGTGTATTTATATATATATATATATATATATATATATATACACATATACACAGAAGAACACTCTCAGAAACTACCAGCTCAAGAACTTGGTAGCCTGTCCTATGGCGATTTACGACCTGGGTGCTGCTTCTTTTTAGCCCAAGAAAATTAAGCAAAATTGACAACAGAATTAAATTGGAAAGACGTTTAAAATTTCATGCTTATCCAGTCCGTTTAAGTTTAAAAAACTTAAAGATCTTCAGGAAAATCAGCTGGAGAAGCAATGTTTTGACCGTCTCTCGTACGTGAATTCTGGGCTTAACTCAAGGATAAGCCTATTCTGACTTGTGAGGCTGAAAAGGTTTGTCTCCCTTTTCCAACCATATACCTCTGTAAACAAGGATTTTCAGCTCTTGTGTCGATCAGGACTAAAGCAAGGAATCGTCTGGATCCTCAGCATGATTTGTGCTGTGCTCTATCTATCAGTAAAACGAAGGAACATCACAATAGCCACTAAATGTTCACCAAGGGGCGTAGCTAAAAAGATTCTGTGTTTAGGGTCACAGCCCAAAAAAGTTTGGGAAACACTGGATTAGAAGAAAGGTAGAATTAGGTGTCAGAAGCATAAAAGTGGTACTGGAAACCAAAGGAAGATGTTCGTAATATATAAGTAAAACTCTATATTTGAAATATAAATTCATATGTCTACAAAGAACCATCATCAATGATGAACATTGAGGCAAGGTCTTACCAGTTTGGTTGCTGTTGTTTTGTCGGAGCCTTAGGTGCACTGTGGGACTTTTGTTTTGTGACAATGGCAGATTTTGCTCACATATGTGTGAGTGCACGCTCTTCAATTGATCTAGCTGCTTTGATACACCATTCCAGAGTTTCATGTTCACTTGCAGATGACCACCAAGCCCTGCTTCACATGATCCCTTCATGGATTTTTGCTTATCTTATTCTTGTTTATGATATACTAGGCGATAAAACTGCCCAGAGGGCAGTCTATGTTTAAAAAAACACAAATCCCCAAGCTAAAGTTACAAAAAAACAAAAAGTAAAAATTGCAGAAAAAAATAAGTAAAGCTATCCAAAATAAAAAATTTAAACCTAAACTAATAACGCTATAAAAAAAAATCCCCCCCAAAATAAAAACACCACCTAATCTAATACTAAACTACCAATAGCCCTTAAAAGGGCCCTTTTTAGCACATTGCCCTACATTAAACAGCTCTTTTACCTCTAAAAAATACTGAGTCCCCCCTAACAGTAAAAAACCCCCACCCACCAAACCCCAGAAAATAAAAAACCTAACACTAAAAAAACCTTATCTACCCATTGCCCCAAAAGGGGCATTTGTATGGGCATTGCCCTTAAAATGGCATTCAGCCCTTTTACTGCCCTTAAAAGGGCAATCAGCTCTTTTTCAAGCCCAAAAAAACCTAATTTAAAAAAAAAACACCCCAAAAATTAAAATAAAAAAGCCTAAACCTAAACCCCAAATAGGTACTCACTGTTCCTGAAGTCTGCCGGAGAAGGTCTTCTTCCAGATGGATCCATCATCTTCTATCTTCATCTGTAGTGAAGGCGGCACGGAGCGGACGTGCAGAGCTGTGTTCCCGATGCCTTGATCCTCAACAGTGGCAGTCCTCAGCGGCATGGAGGCTCCTCTTCATCCGATGTCGGCTGTGCTGATTATTGTGTTTTCCCAGATGAGTATTTTCTCTGTTTATCCTTAAAAATTAGGCGTCCTGTTATAAATAATATGTTTAATTTAAGCAAATGATATTGCATATGTCTAGAGACCTTGTGCATCACATCAGTAAAATGTCAACACAAAGAGTGATAGAAAACAGTTTTCTCTATCAAGGCATAGGCCTTAGGTCAATCAGAGGTGACACCCTTTTATTTCTTAAGACATGTTTTAAACACATTTATGGCACTGGATAACAAAATATGACAGACATCATGTTTGGTATCATAATAATCCTCAAGCTGTCCCAGGGTGATTGCTTATATGGGTATATGTACTGGATATAATTTCAGCCAGGGTTGAAGAGCTTTTTATGGCCTCCCATAAAGGGGGGGGGGGGGGGTTACTTTTTGTGCCTACTCTAGGAGGGGCCTGGTCAAAAACCTGACCTCATAATAAAAAATATTTAGCTCTAATTTCAACAAAATAATCTTGTCATTTTACATGTGAGGCTGGCACAGATTTCTAAGCTAGTACAATATTATGTTCTGTTATATTTCTCCTTTTTGTCTTAAAAAACTATCACTCTGTTATTGTTTAACTTTTTTATATAAATGCACTGTGACTCCTTTTTGTCCATAATAAATGTTTCTTTATTATGTTTTTGCCTTTGGATAATATTTAAATCACATTACCGAAGAGACTGGCAATAACAGTACTGTCTTTTCTAGATTGGTTTTCACTAAATTGTGTTTTTGAATTTGTAATGTTAGTCTTGGTCTTTCCTTAGAATTTACTATATAATAATCTTAAAAGGACATTAAACATTTTCTTTCATGATTCAGATAGAGAATACAATTTAAAAAAGTTTCCAATTTACTTCTATTATCAAATTTGCTTTGTTTTCATGATATTCCTTGTTGAAGAGATACCTAGGTATGTAGCGTGCACGTGTCTGAAGCAATACATGACAGGAAATAGTGCTGCCATCTAGTGCTCTTGCTAATGAATAGCATTGTTGCAAAACTGCTGCCATATAGTTCTGCAGACACGTGCACATTCAGGTCACGCAATACCAACAATCTCATCTCCATTAACACATAGCGCCTATCTCCTCCCTTTTCTTGTGCCCTCTGGAATGCTTGCTCCGTCTGTAACAAACTTACAACTGTTCACGGCCTGTTTGTTTCCAATGCTTTCAACCTTTTAGCAATTACTGAAACCTGGCTATCTTCCTCTGACACTGCTTCCATTGCTGCTCTCACACACGGTTGTCTCCACTTTAGCCACACACCTAGGCCAGGTGAGAGACACGTGGCGGTGTTGGCATCTTACTCTCCTGCTCCAATCAGTACCTATCCCCATTTCCATCTCTCTCCTTTTCTCCACTGCATTCGCTTTTTCTCCCCCTCTCTCTCAGAGTGACAGTTATCTATCGCCCCCCTGGACCAACCTCCCAATTCCTTGACAACTTTTCTGCCTGGCTTCCTTACTTTCTCTCTACAAATACACCTGCTCTAATCCTAGGGGACTTTAACATCCCCATTGACAACCCATCTGCCCCTGCTGCCTCTAAACTTCTCTCACTCACTAACTCCTTCAGCCTCTCACAATCCACCCTATTCCTTACCCACCGCGATGGATACTCGATTGATCTAGTATTCTCCTATCTATGCTCTCTCTCTCTGATGTTGCCTGTCGCCCATTTTCCATCTCAAACCACCATCTGCTTACCTTTAATCCTAATATAGATGCTAAACCTACTTCCCCCTCTCACCCCCGCACCAGTAGAAATCTGCACACTGTGGACCCTCCCCAACTCTCCAACCTTTTTCAAATACGCCTCCCCCACACTTCCACAATATCCTTCCCTGACCTTGCTATAACCCACTATAACAATACTCTCTCCGCTGCACTTGACACTCTTGCTCTGCCCCAACCTCACAAAGCCCCACGTCGTCAGCTCCAGCCCTGGCACTCCCAACAAACACGCCACCTACAAAAATGCTCCCGCACTGCTGAATGTGCCTGGAGGAAATCCCGCTCTAAACCTGATTTCATGCACTATTAGTTCATTCTTTACTCTTACACCTCTTCCCTTCGCTTAGCTAAGCAAACCTACTTCTCTTCTCTTATATCCACTCACTCTTCAAACCCTAAAAGACTTATCTCCATTTTCAACTCTCTCCTCTACCCACCTGCACCACCTCCCTCATCTGCATTCAGTGCTCAAGACCTTGCTGACTATTTTTTCAATAAAACACTTGCCATCCAAAGAAACATCCCAACACAAACCTGCAATCTCCCAACTCCACTCCCAGTCACCCCCTGAACCCTCCTCCCAACCACTGAGAGTGAAGTGGCTTCCCTTTTGTCTTCCTCACACCTCACTACCTGCCCACCCGCCACCCGTCTCCCGCCTGCACCAGCAATGATCGTTACAGACGGTGACACACACAGTATCAACATCTGTAACAATCACACATCTGCCCTCCTTCACCTCTAATGCCTCCTCTATCTCCCACCCTCACTCCGGCTCTTACTCACATATTCAACCTATCCCTTTCTACCGGCTCATTCCCTGCCTCCTTAAAACATGCAAAGGTCACCCGCATCCTCAAAAAACCCTCCCTTGACCCCAACTCCCCTGAAAACTACCGCCCCATATCACTGCTCCCACTAGCTTCAAAATTTCCTTGAAAAACTAGTTTTAAATTGTCTAACCCACTTCCTGTCCTCCAACTCATTGCTCGGCCCCCTGCAATCTGGCTTCCGTCCCCAACACTCAACTGAGACTGCCCTCACCAAGGTTACTAACAATCTCCTTTCTGCTAAAAACAAAGGCTACTACTCTATACTCATCTTACTTGACCTCTCTGCTGCTTTTGACACTGTTGACCATCCCCTTCTCCTATGGACTCTCAGCTCTCTTGGTCTCTGTGACACTGCCCTCTCCTGGATTCACTCTTATCTCTCTAACAGATCCCTCTCTGTCTGTTTTGCTGGCGACTCCTCCTCTCTATTGGATGACGTCACTTAAAGGAACCTTCAATCGAGAAGAGCCCTGGAAAGAAGAGGATGCTCCTCGCCGGATGTCTTAAAGATGGAGCAGCTCCGCGCCGGATGGATGAAGATAGAAGATGCCGTCTGGATGAAGACTTCTGCCCGTCTGGAGGACCACTTCTTGCCGCATGGATGAAGACTTCCCCCTGCTTCGTTGAGGACTTCTTGCCGCTTGGATGAAGGCTTCTCCCGGCTTCGTTGAGGATGCATCTCGGGTCTTCAAAAACTGTAAGTGGATCTTCGGGGGTTAGTGTTAGATTTTTTTAAGGGTTTATTGGGTGGGTTTTATTTTTAGCTTAGGGCGAAAAAAGAGCTAAATGCCCTTTTAAGGGCAATGCCCATACAAATGCCCTTTTCAGGGCAATGGTGAGCTTAGGTTTCCTTTGAATGACACGATGAGTCCACGGATCATCTTAATTACTAATGGGATATTCACCTCCTGGTCAGCAGGAGGCGGCAAAGAGCACCACAGCAAAGCTGTTAAATAGCTCCTCCCTTCCCTCCCACCCCAGTCATTCTCTTTGCCTACGTTAGTGCTAGGAAGTGGTAAAGGTAGTTTCTTTCAGGTTTAAGCTAGAACACCTCTGTCTACTACTTAAGGAGGTTTTAGCTACTTTGGATGACAACGACTCCATGGTCGTTATTAACCCTAAGAAATCCAGTAAGCTTAACAAATATTTTGAGGTTCCTACCTCAATAGATGTTTTTCCGGTTCCAGACCGAGCTTCTGAGTGGGAGACCGGTATCCCTTTTTCTCCATCTCCTATATTTAAAAAGATGTTTCCCATAGCTGACGCTGTCAAGGAAGCTTGGCAGACAGTTCCCAAGGTGGAAGGAGCGGTTTCCACTTTAGCCAAGAGAACTACTATTCCTATAGAGGATAGTTGTGCGTTTAAAGATCCTATGGATAAAAAGTTAGAGGGATTACTCAAAAGGATGTATGTACACCAGGGCTTACAATGGCAGCCAGCTGTGTGCATTGCTACTGTCACTAATGCGGCGGCAAATTGGTTTGATGCGTTGTCTGATGCTATCAGGACTGATACTTACCTGGATGAATTCCAGGATAGGATTACAGCTCTTAAAATGGCTAATTCCTTTATTACGGATGCTTCCCTTCAAGTTATCAAACTGGGAGCAAAGGTTTCAGGTTTCTCTGTTCTAACTCGCAGTGCCGTATGGTTAAAACCTTGGTCTGCGGATGTATCCTCTAAGTCTAAGCTTTTAGCGTTTCCTTACAAGGGGAAGACCTTGTTTGGACTGGGCTTGATGGAGATAATTTCTGATATTATGGAAGGTAAGGGTCATCTTCTCCCGCAGGATAAGAGAAACAAACAAAAGGGACGTCAGAGTAATTTTCGTTCCTTTCGAAATTTCAAGGGAAATTCTTCCGCTTCCAAGCAGGAACAGTCTAAACCTGCATGGAGACCCAATCAGTCTTGGCGTAAGGGGAAACAATCCAAGAAGCCTGCTATTAAATCAAAGACAGCATGAAGGGCATGCCCCCGATCTGGGACCGGATCTGGGAGGGGGCAGACTTTCCTTCTCCGCTCAGGCTTGGGTTCGAGATGTTCCGGATCCCTGGGCAGTAGACATAGTGTCCCAGGGATACAAACTAAAGTTCAAAGGCTTTCCTCTCAGAAGCAGGTTTCTGCTTTCAAGATTATCTGTAGACCAGACAAAAAGAGCGGCGTTCTTACACTGTGTAAGAGACCTCTCTGACATGGGAGTGATAGTTCCTGTTCCATCTTGGGTGATTGTGACTGCAGACGCCAGCCTTCTAGGATGGGGAGCAGTCTGGGGCTCCCTAAAGACTCAGGGGGTTTGGACTCAGTCAGAGTCTCTTCTTCCTATAAACATTCTGGAGCTGAGAGTGATCTTCACTGCGCTTCTGGCCTGGCCTCAGTTAGCTTTGGTCCGGTTTATCAGGTTCCAGTCGGATAACATAACTTCAGTGGCTTACATCAATTATCAGGGAGGAACGAGGAGATCCTTAGCGACGACAGAGGTAGCCAAAATAATTCAGTGGGCAGAGGCCCACTCTTGCTATCTGTCAGCGATCCACATCCAAGGGGTGGACAACTGGGAGGCGGACTTCCTGAGCAGGCAGACCTTTTATCCGGAGGAGTGGGAACTCCATCCGGAAGTGTTCTCCAGCCTGATTCTCAAGTGAGGTCAGCCGGAATTGGATCTCATGGCATCTCGACAGAATGCCAAGCTCCCTATGGATAAAAAGTTAGAGGGATTACTCAAAAGGATGTATGTACACTAGGGCTTACAATGGCAGCCAGCTGTGTGCATTGCTACTGTCACTAATGCGGCGGCAAATTGGTTTGATGCGTTGTCTGATGCTATCAGGACTGATACTTACCTGGATGAATTCCAGGATAGGATTACAGCTCTTAAAATGGCTAATTCCTTTATTACGGATGCTTCCCTTCAAGTTATCAAACTGGGAGCAAAGGTTTCAGGTTTCTCTGTTCTAACTCGCAGTGCCGTATGGTTAAAACCTTGGTCTGCGGATGTATCCTCTAAGTCTAAGCTTTTAGCGTTTCCTTACAAGGGGAAGACCTTGTTTGGACTGGGCTTGATGGAGATAATTTCTGATATTATGGAAGGTAAGGGTCATCTTCTCCCGCAGGATAAGAGAAACAAACAAAAGGGACGTCAGAGTAATTTTCGTTCCTTTCGAAATTTCAAGGGAAATTCTTCCGCTTCCAAGCAGGAACAGTCTAAACCTGCATGGAGACCCAATCAGTCTTGGCGTAAGGGGAAACAATCCAAGAAGCCTGCTATTAAATCAAAGACAGCATGAAGGGCATGCCCCCGATCTGGGACCGGATCTGGGAGGGGGCAGACTTTCCTTCTCCGCTCAGGCTTGGGTTCGAGATGTTCCGGATCCCTGGGCAGTAGACATAGTGTCCCAGGGATACAAACTAAAGTTCAAAGGCTTTCCTCTCAGAAGCAGGTTTCTGCTTTCAAGATTATCTGTAGACCAGACAAAAAGAGCGGCGTTCTTACACTGTGTAAGAGACCTCTCTGACATGGGAGTGATAGTTCCTGTTCCGATACGGGAACAGGGTCTGGGATTTTATTCCAATCTGTTCGTGGTTCCCAAAAAAGAGGGAAACCTTCAGACCAATTTTAGATCTCAAGAATCTAAACAAATTCCTCAGAGTACCGTCCTTCAAGATTGAAACTATTCGTTCCATTCTCCCTCTAGTCCAAGAGCGTCAATTTATGACAACAGTGGATTTAAAGGACGCATACCTGCATGTTCCCATTCACAGGGATCATCACAAGTTCCTAAGGTTTACCTTTCTGGACAAACACTTCCAGTTCGTGGCTCTTCCCTTCGGTCTTGCAACAGCTCCCAGAATTTTCTCAAAGGTTCTGGGATCGCTGTTGGTGGTGCTTCGGTTACAGGGCATTGCAGTGGCGCCCTATCTGGACGACATCCTAGTCCAGGCACCATCCTCACAACAAGCAAGATCCCACATGGACATGGTGTTATCCTTCCTGCAATCTCACGGGTGGAAGGTAAATCTGGAAAAGAGTTCCTTAGTTCCAAATACAAGGGTAACTTTCTTGGGAACCATAATAGATTCCGTATCTATCATGATTTTTCTGACAGAAGTCAGGAAATCAAAGATTTTCGATACTTGTCTACCCCTTCAGTCCACTCCTCTGCCTTCAGTGGCTCAGTGCATGGAGGTAATTGGGCTGATGGTGGCGGCAATGGACATCATCCCGTTTGCTTGGTTCCATCTCAGACCTCTGCAGTAAGACATGCTCAGGCAATGGAACAGAGATTATGCCGATTTGTCTCCTCGAATACTTCTGGAGTGGGAGACAAAGGATTCTCTTCAATGGTGGTTGTCTCTGGATCATCTTTCCCAGGAAACCTGCTTTCGCAGACCATCTTGGGTGATTGTGACTGCAGACGCCAGCCTTCTAGGATGGGGAGCAGTCTGGGGCTCCCTAAAGACTCAGGGGGTTTGGACTCAGTCAGAGTCTCTTCTTCCTATAAACATTCTGGAGCTGAGAGTGATCTTCACTGCGCTTCTGGCCTGGCCTCAGTTAGCTTTGGTCCGGTTTATCAGGTTCCAGTCGGATAACATAACTTCAGTGGCTTACATCAATTATCAGGGAGGAACGAGGAGATCCTTAGCGACGACAGAGGTAGCCAAAATAATTCAGTGGGCAGAGGCCCACTCTTGCTATCTGTCAGCGATCCACATCCAAGGGGTGGACAACTGGGAGGCGGACTTCCTGAGCAGGCAGACCTTTTATCCGGAGGAGTGGGAACTCCATCCGGAAGTGTTCTCCAGCCTGATTCTCAAGTGAGGTCAGCCGGAATTGGATCTCATGGCATCTCGACAGAATGCCAAGCTCCCTAGATACGGGTCGAGGTCCAGGGACCCCCAGACGGAATTGATAGATGCTCTGGCGGTCCCTTGGACCTTCAGTCTAGCATACCTATTTCCTCCATTTGCTCTTCTTCCTCAGGTCATTGCCAAATCAAGCAGGAGAGGGTATTGGTGATCCTCATTGCACCGGCTTGGCCTTGCAGGATTTGGTATGCAGATTTGGTGGACATGTCATCTCTGCCACCTTGGAGACTTCCGTTGAGAAAGGACCTTCTAATTCCCTTCCTTCACCCAAATCTAGTTTCTCTGAAGCTGACTACTTGGAGTCGAGATTAAACCTGTAACTAGAAAGATTTACCATAAAATATGGCGTAAATATCTCTATTGGTGTGAATCCAAGGGATACTCATGGAGTAGAGTTAGGATTCCTAAAATTTTGTCCTTTCTCCAAGAGGGTTTGGAGAAAGGATTATCAACAAGTTCCCTAAAGGGTCAAATTTCTGCCTTATCTATTTTGTTACACAAACGTCTGGCAGATGTACCAGATGTACAATCTTTTTGTCAGGCCTTGGTCAGGATCAGGCCTGTGTTCAAACCAGTTACTCCTCCATGGAGTCAGAATTTAGTTCTTAATGTTCTTCAAGGGGCTCCATTTGAACCTATGCATTCCTTAGATATTAAATTGTTATCTTGGAAAGCTTTATTTCTTGTTGCTATTTCTTCGACTCGCAGAGTGTCAGAGCTCTCGGCATTGCAGTATGAGTCCCCTTACCTTATTTTTCATTCTGATAAGGTAGTTTTACTTACTAAATTAGGATTTCTTCCTAAGGTCGTTTCTGATCAGAACATTAATAAGGAGATTGTTGTTCCTTCCATGTGTTGTAATCCTAAATCTCAGAAGGAACGACTTCTGCACAATTTGGATGTCGTCCGTGCTTTAAAATTTTACCTGCAGGCGACTAAGGTCTTTCGTCAGTCTTCGTCTTTGTTTGTGGTTTTCTCAGGAAAACGTAAGGGACAGAAAGCTACGGCTACTTCTCTTTCTTTTTGGCTGAAGAGGGTCATACGTTTTCCATATGAGACTGCTGGACAGCAGCCTCCAGAGAGAGTTACGGCTCATTCCACGAGGACTGTTGCTTCCTCTTGGGCGTTGAAAAATGAAGCTTCTGTGGAACAGATTTGCAAGGCTGCAACTTGGTCCTCTCTTCACACTTTTTCAAAGTTCTACAAATTTGACACTTTTGTCTCGGCTGAGGCTGCTTTTGGGAGAAAGGTTCTTCAAGTAGTGGTGCCTTCCATTTAGGTTCCCTGTCTTGTCCCTGCCGTATCATCTGTGTACTCTAGCTTGGGTATTGAATCCCATTAGTAATTAAGATGATCTGTAGACTCATTGTGTCATTAAAAAGAAAAGAAAATTTGTGCTTACCTGATAAATGTATTTCATTTTCTTGAAAGACAGGTTGTTGGTTATTATAAACTTCAGACACCTCTGCACCTTGGTTTTTCCTTTCTATCCTTAACTTCGGTCGAAAGAGGGTTTGGAGAAAGGATTATCAACAAGTTCCCTAAAGGGTCAAATTTCTGCCTTATCTATTTTGTTACACAAACGTCTGGCAGATGTACCAGATGTACAATCTTTTTGTCAGGCCTTGGTCAGGATCAGGCCTGTGTTCAAACCAGTTACTCCTCCATGGAGTCAGAATTTAGTTCTTAAAGTTCTTCAAGGGGCTCCGTTTGAACCTATGCATTCCTTAGATATTAAATTGTTATCTTGGAAAGCTTTATTTCTTGTTGCTATTTCTTCGACTCGCAGAGTGTCAGAGCTCTCGGCATTGTAGTATGAGTCCCCTTACTTTATTTTTCATTCTGATAAGGTGTTTTTACTTACTAAATTAGGATTTCTTCCTAAGGTCGTTTCTTTCTTGGGAACCATAATAGATTCCCTATCTATGATGATTTTTCTAATAGAAGTCAGGAAATCAAAGATTTCCGATACTTGTCTACTCCTTCAGTCCACTCCTCTGCCTTCAGTGGCTCAGTGCATGGAGGTAATTGGGCTGATGGTGGCGGCAATGGACATCATCCCGTTTGCTTGGTTCCATCTCAGACTTCTGCAGTAAGACATGCTCAGGCAATGGAATGGAGATTATGCCGATTTGTCTCCTCGAATACTTCTGGAGCGGGAGACAAAGGATTCTCTTCAATGGTGGTTGTCTCTGGATCATCTCTCCCAGGAAACCTGCTTTCGCAGACCATCTTGGGTGATTGTGACTGCAGACGCCAGCCTTCTAGGATGGGGAGCAGTCTGGGGCTCCCTAAAGACTCAGGGGGTTTGGACTCAGTCAGAGTCTCTTCTTCCTATAAACATTCTGGAGCTGAGAGCGATCTTCACTGCTCTTCTGGCTTGGCCTCAGTTAGCTTTGGTCCGGTTTATCAGGTTCCAGTCGGATAACATAACTTCAGTGGCTTACATCAATCATCAGGGAGGAACGAGGAGATCCTTAGCGATGACAGAGGTAGCCAAAATAATTCAGTGGGCGGAGGCCCACTCTTGCTATCTGTCAGCGATCCACATCCCAGGGGTGGACAACTGGGAGGCGTACTTCCTGAGCAGGCAGACCTTTTATCCGGAGGAGTGGGAACTCCATCCGGAAGTGTTCTCCAGCCTGATTCTCAAGTGGGGTCAGCCGGAATTGGATGTCATGGCATCTCAACAGAATGCCAAGCTCCCTAGATACGGGTCGAGGTCCAGGGACCCCCAGACGGAATTGATAGATGCTCTGGCGGTCCCTTGGACCTTCAGTTCAGCATACCTATTTCCTCCATTTGCTCTTGTTCCTCAGGTCATTGCCAAATCAAGCAGGAGAGGGCATTGGTGATCCTCATTGCACCGGCTTGGCCTTGCAGGATTTGGTATGCAGATTTGGTGGACATGTCATCTCTGCCACCTTGGAGACTTCCGTTGAGGAAGGACATTCTAATTCCCTTCCTTCACCCAAATCTAGTTTCTCTGAAGCTGACTACTTGGAGTCGAGATTAAACCTGTAACTAGAAAGATTTACCATAAAATATGGCGTAAATATCTCTATTGGTGTGAATCCAAGGGATACTCATGGAGTAGAGTTAGGATTCCTAAAATTTTGTCCTTTCTCCAAGAGGGTTTGGAGAAAGGATTATCAACAAGTTCCCTAAAGGGTCAAATTTCTGCCTTATCTATTTTGTTACACAAACGTCTGGCAGATGTACCAGATGTACAATCTTTTTGTCAGGCCTTGGTCAGGATCAGGCAAACCAGTTACTCCTCCATGGAGTCAAAATTTAGTTCTTAAAGTTCTTCAAGGGGCTCCGTTTGAACCTATGCATTCCTTAGATATTAAATTGTTATCTTGGAAAGCTTTATTTCTTGTTGCTATTTCTTCGACTCGCAGAGTGTCAGAGCTCTCGGCATTGCAGTATGAGTCCCCTTACCTTATTTTTCATTCTGATAAGGTAGTTTTACTTACTAAATTAGGATTTCTTCCTAAGGTCATTTCTGATCAGAACATTAATAAGGAGATTGTTGTTCCTTCCATGTGTTGTAATCCTAAATCTCAGAAGGAACGACTTCTGCACAATTTGGATGTCGTCCGTGCTTTAAAGTTTTACCTGCAGGCGACTAAGGTCTTTCGTCAGTCTTCGTCTTTGTTTGTGGTTTTCTCAGGAAAACGTAAGGGACAGAAAGCTATGGCTACTTCTCTTTCTTTTTGGCTGAAGAGTGTCATACGTTTTGCATATGAAACTGCTGGACAGCAGCCTCCAGAGAGAGTTACGGCTCATTCCACGAGGGCTGTTGCTTCCTCATGGGCGTTGAAAAATGAAGCTTCTGTGGAACAGATTTGCAAGGCTGCAACTTGGTCCTCTCTTCACACTTTTTCAAAGTTCTACAAATTTTACACTTTTGTCTCGGCTGAGGCTGCTTTTGGGAGAAAGGTTCTTCAAGTAGTGGTGCCTTCCATTTAGGTTCCCTGTCTTGTCCCTGCCGTATCATCTGTGTACTCTAGCTTGGGTATTGAATCCCATTAGTAATTAAGATGATCCGTAGACTCATTGTGTCATTAAAAAGACAAGAAAATTTGTGCTTACCTGATAAATGTATTTAATTTTCTTGAAAGACAGGTTGTTGGTTATTATAAACTTCAGACACTTCTGCACCTTGGTTTTTCCTTTCTATCCTTAACTTCGGTCGAATGACTGGAGTGGGAGGGAAGGGAGGAGCTCTTTAACAGCTTTGCTGTGGTGCTCTTTGCCGCCTCCTGCTGACCAGAAGGTGAATATCCCATTAGTAATTAAGATGATTCGTGGACTCATTGTGTCAAAAAAGAAATAAATTTATCAGGTAAGCATACATTTTCTTTTTTTTAGTTAGGATTTTATTTGGGGGGTTTGGTTGTGTGAGTGGTGGGTTTTACTGTTTTATTTGGGACAATGACCTGCAAAAGGCCCTTTTAAGGGCTATTGGCAGTTTAGTTTAGGCTAGGGTTTTTTTTTTATTTTGGGGGGGGCTTTTTTATTTTGATTGGGCTATTCGATATTTTGATAATTTCTTTTTTATTTTGTGTAATTTAGTGGGTTTTTTTTGTAATTTAGTTAATTGTATTTAATAAATGTAATTTATTTAATTGTAGTGTAATGTTAGGCGTTAGTGTAAGACAGGTTAGGTTTTATTTTACAGGTAAATTTGTATTTATTTTAACTAGGTAGTTAGTAAATAGTTAATACCTATTTACTAATTAATCTACTTAGTTAAAATAAATACAAACTTGCCTGTGAAATAAAAATAAAACCTAAGATAGATACAATGTAACTATTAGTTATATTGAAGCTAGCTTAGGGTTTATTTTACAGGTATTTCGTTTTAAATAGGAATTATTTAGTTATTAATAGTAGGTTTTATTTAGATTTATTTTAATTACATTAAAGTTAGTGGGTGTTAGAGTTAGGGTTAGACTTAGCGTTAGGGGTTAATATCTTTAGTATAGTGGCGGAAGATTAGGGGTTAATAAATGTAATGTAGGTGGCGGCGATGTTAGGGACGGCAGATTACGGGTTAATAAGTGTAATGTAGGTGGCGGCGGCGGCAGATTAGTGGTTAATAACTGTAATGTAGGTGGCGGCGACATTGGGGTGGCAGATAAGGGTTTAATAAGTATAATGTAGGTGGTGGCGACATTGGGGGCAGCAGATTAGGGGTTAATAAATGCAATTTAGGTGTCGGCAATGTCAGGGGCAGCAGATTAGGGGTGTTTAGACTCGTGGTTCATGTTAGGGTGTTAGGTGTAAACATAAATTTAGTTTCCCCATAGGAATCAATGGGGCTGCGTTACGGAGCTTTATGCTCCTTTATTGCAGGTGTTAGGCTTTTTTTCAGCCGGCTCTCCCCATTGATGTCTATGGGGAAATCGTGCACAAGCACGTAAAACCAGCTCACCGCAGCTCACCCCAGCGCTTTACGCTGCAATATTGCCTGCTAATGCCGGGTTTTTGCAAACCTGTAATACCAGCGCTGTAGGGAGGTGAGCAGTAGCAATAACTTGCAAGTTAGTACCGAGCAGCTCTTACCGCAAAACTTGTAATCTAGCCGTTTACTAGATTAACCTATTTCAGTTCCTATAGTTATTAATTTTGTACTTTCTTCCAATTTCAGTAAACGATCAATTTATTGTTATGAGTAAAATACATTGCAACTGCCACATCTACTTTTCTACATCCCAGAATTAATTAACCACTTATTGCCCATGTCTGAAAAGTCAAATGAAAGACAGAACATCCCAAGAGGCCGATTTTATCATTTGGTTGACGGACATGATCCGCTGTAGCGATCATGTCCGCCCGGCATCACTAAATGCAGACAGCATACGCTGTCGGCATTTATCATTGCACAAGCAGTTCTGGTGAAATGCTTGTGCAATTCTGCCCCCTGCAGATTCGCGGCCAATCGGCCGCTAGCAGGGGTGTCAACCAACCCGATCGTATGAGATCGGGCTGATTGCTGTCCGTCGGCTCAGAGGTGGCAGACGAGTTAAGGAACAGCAGTCTTAAGTCCGCTGTTTCTTAACTCTTGAAGGCTCGCGCGGAAACAGCTGCATTAGGCACAATACGGGCTATAATAAATCGGCCCCCAAGGGTCAAACACTTTTCTCATTACCCTTGGAAATAATTATATTATCCCTGGCTATAATACACATTTTTATTCTTCTGATCACGGCACTTAGTAGTCAAGGGGGAAAAAAATATTTTATTTTTCAGAAAAAATACAGCATTACATTTTTTTTTCCATAGCTTTAACGAGTTATATTTCCCGCTATAAAAATTCTCGCTAATTAAATTATTTTTTTAGAGTTTTTCAGGCCATCAAATCTACCTTGCAAAACTATCTGACAGTTTAAATGTTTCATTCTGAGAGATGTATCTAGACTTAATGAAACCTCCTTTGGGGTTTTATTGATCCTCTTGTGTCTAGGTTGGGCCACACTGAGTACTGGCAGTTCCTTAAGATGCCCAATTAATCAGCTGATGTCACATCTATAACAATCTGTCTTTCTGCTCTTAATCTTTGTAAATGATACGTTTAAATCGATAAAATTAACCTTATTACTGAAATCCACCTGCAAAATCTATGTCAGATGAGCATCCAGTATTCCCATATTCATGCCTTGTAATTCAAGACGTATGTACCATATTTTATTATTGTAATAAAAAAGGACTAAGCAGATGCTTATACTTAAAGGGACAATCTAGTCAAAATTAAATGTTCATAATTCAGATAGGGCATGCAATGTTAAACAACTTTCCAATTTACTTTTATCATCAAATTTGCTTTGTTCTCTTGGTATTCTTTGTTGAAGGCTAAACCTAGCAAGGCTCATATGCTAATGTCTAAGCCCTTGAAGGCTGCCTCTTATCTCAGTGCATTTTGACAGTTTTTCACAGCTAGACAGTGCTAGTTCACGTGTGCCATATAGATCACATTATGGTTACTCCCGTGGAGTTATTTATGAGTCAGCACTGATTGGCTAAAATGCAAGTCTGCCAAAAGAACTGAGATAAGGGGGCAGTCTGCAGAGACTTAGATACAAGTTAATCACAGAGGTAAAAATTATATTAATATAACTATGTTGATTATGCAAAACTGGGGAATGGGTTATAAAGGGATTATCTATCTTTTTAAACAATAACATTTTCAAGTATACCGTCTCTTTAATACTCCTGAACCTGCCACTTATTTTAATCAAGAACCATTGTTCAAGGGATATGAGACTACAATATAACATTTAATTAGTATTTTTAATAAAAGGATATCAATTGTAATAGTAAAAATTATGAACATTGTGGGTTTTCCAATTCTGTGAAATGGAAGTGCACACTGCAGCCTAACCTTGCTACTTGTTTTCCCCTAATTGGCCTCAACAAAGGTGATAATATAACCTACTTTAGTACTGTACTGTAGCAAAGCAATTTTATAGTGGCAAGCTTCGGCTACTCCAAGTCAGAACTGGCTCCTCTGAATATGGCAAGTGAGGTGTGTGTGTGTTTGTATCTATCTATCTATCTATCTATCTATCTATCGATCTATCTATCTAACTATCTATCTATCTACAGCTTTCTATCTGTCTTCCTGCCTGTCTGTTTGTTTCTTACAGTCTATCTATCTATCTATCTATCTATCTATCTATCTATCTATCTATCTACCGATCTATCTATCTACAGCTATCTGTCTGCCTGACTGCCTATCTGTTTGTCTGTCCGTCTATCTATCATCTATTTATCTATCTATCTACAGCTATCTATCTATCTATCTATCTATCTATCTATCTATCTAGAGCTAGTTTATCTATCTAATAATCTATCTTCAGCTAGTTATCTATCTGTCTGTTTGTCGTTTTATATGTCTATCTACAGCTAGTTTATCTGTCTATCTATCTATCTATCTATCTATCTAACTATCTATCTATCTATCTATCTATCCATTCAACATTCATACATTTAAGCATATTCTATTGGCATTTTTGACCCTAGATAACTATATTTTTAACTTTTAAACACATAGCTAAAATCCTGCTCAGGAATCATAAGCATTGCAGTTCCTAAAGGAAGGACACCAGTTAGCCAGTCAGGAGTGGCAGTCACACAACCCCACCAATCACTGGCTGTGTCCTACTCTGTATTGCGGAGCCCTCAACCATCCCACATTTTGTGATCTCTGTCTCTCCTGCTTGACTCCCCTGTAATCTGATCAATGAACACCCCAACTCTCTCCCAGTTCACACTGACTTCACTCCTGTCCCGAACACTAGTCAGGAAATTCTTGTAGATATGTATAGATACAATCTGTAAGAACCGCGCACAATCGTCTGAGTGACGTCTGACTAGTAACCTGTAATTTATTACCTTTTTGTTTGTAACTGACATTAAACTGAATTGAAAACTGACATTAAACTGAAATCAGTGTAGGGGTGAAGTCAGTGTGGGTCCAGGGCATGACTTGCTACTTGGTATGTTCTACTGATGTTGCTGTTGGCTTCAGAGTAGTATTAGGGCCATACCATCAGCATGATTTTGCTGTTTAAAGGTGGTCTTTGTGTGTGACTGGGCAGGAACAAAGCTGGAGTATTTTTAGGTAGGATTTGATGTCCCCTCATTGATAGGGTAGGGAGGATGGCAGGAGAGGACTGAAGGTTTGAGCTTCCAGGCATTGACAGTCTGATGTTTGAAAGGTCTTCATCTATATAGATGATGTTATAGCCATTCTATCGGGTAGCCCTTGTGTAGCTGTCACCACATAACTGCCTTAAATCAAAAGCAGCAGGGCTGTAACTTGCAATAGGACTCTGGTCATGGCAGAATAGTATAGCCGGTTTTCTCCTATCATTTAAAAATAGTGATTTTAGAAGCACATTTTCTGATATGGTGATTCGCCATCTTGTTTGTTGCAATAGTGCAACAGATTCTTCCCTTATTAACCATTTTTATCTCATTTAAGCAAAGTTATCATGACGCTGGCTTTGGGTCAGCTCCATTTGGTGAGCCTCTGATTTCTATCACGAGGTGAAACAGAAGTAAAAGCCTGAATATGCCAACCAAAGAACCAAATCCAAATTTACTATCTAATTCTCTTTGTACATAGGCATCCCTGAGATGAGAAGGACTAAAATGCACCAAACATAGTAATATCAATGGAGACAAAAAAGTACAATGAAAATTAATATTCTTAACATCTAAAGCAAGTAATTATCAAGATAGTTTAATTTACCATTTCTCTATATGATATCTAGGGGGTTGTGTCTTTTCAGTTGAAGGAAAAAGGCTTTGCTCCTTATAATATGAGGTCTATGTTTGGTATAGTTTGGTAAAAAAAAAGGGTGGTCATGTCTCCTTGACCAACCAATTTTATTACCTTGAACAATTTCACAATTGTTTGAATAACTTTATAATATCTAGAGGATCATGTTACCATGTCGCTTCTCTTTTTTTGACCACATGCCATCTAAACTCATGTGACTCCTCATGTGATAGAGGGGATCATTAAGAAATCTCATCCCATGGTTCTAAGATAGAGTCTCAGCTTTGGGGCACACACACACATTTATTACTCTAAAACTGGTTTGTATCAGGTTAGAAAATTGTCCTTGTCCTATTGACCAAATAATAACCAGAAGAGAGAAGAGAGAGAACATTCTGCTCCAAAGGGAAACTATTTTACTACCCATCCCTAAGATCAGCAAGCAAGCCCGGTGATGGGCATTTCCTCTCTTTTGCTCAGTCCCCCTATGGACGCTCATACCTATACATTTTTCTTTTGATGTGAGCAAAATATGGGCCCTAACACTAGCCCAGCAAAACCAAGATCTACATAAAGCTTGTTCTGTGCTAGTGTAGGAACTAACTGTGCTGGGAACTTTCCCCAATGCTCTTTATACCTTCATAGCAACACAATATACTGGCTAGTCAGGGCTCGACAAACCCAGGAGCCAGGAAGCCACTGGCTCCTAGAATTTTACCCCAGGCTCCTAAAAGTATGTGTGGCTCCTAAATATTATTGCTGGCTCTTACATTTTAAACACATTTTTCATCCCCTGGGCTAGGGGGCATACATAAAGACCAAAAAACAACATGACACATTATGCTTTGCACTGGCTGGGCAACACACATAGTAATTATTTTATTTACATGCACAGTCCTATGTCCTCATAATTCCCATGACACTAATTGAATGGCTAAGGTGCTTATAACTCACTATTAAAACACGCCAAGGGGCTGAATATGAGAGCATGGAAATCAATACAGGAGTAAGGCAAACACATAATATACTTACAATCGTTTAAACACCTAGCTCTTTAAAACCAAGTATCCTGCTGTTTTTTCCTGCTGTATTGGTGCATTGTTCCCCTGCTTGAAATCATTTGACTTTTTTTTTTATGTATTAAATTACTTGGTCTGCATACAGTGGCTCTTACATTTGTGATGGGGGGTTTGAATCAATATAAATTCCACTTTAAACAGTTAAAGGAACAACTGATCAGGAAGATTATTTATAATGTCAGGAAGAATTAAACATAAGCTGCATATTTGCTTACAAGTCCCTTCACTACGCTTCAATCCATTCACATATTTTAATGCTTAATTAAAAGAATGCGTTTTCTTTAAAGGAACAGTCTGGTCAAAATTTAAATGCACATAGATTAATTAAAACTTTGAATATGAACGTGCATGTGAAGCATAGCTAGATATTCTCAGTGCGCCAGCATTTTAATTATTGCAACTGCTCAGAGCGCCAGTGGGGCTTGTATCATGTCAGCAATTAACAAACTGAGGCCGATTTATCAATGTCTGGCGGACATGATCCGCTGTAGCAGATCATACCCGCCAGATATCGCTGAATGCCGACAACTGCTTGTGCAATGCTGATTGGCCGCTAGCAGGGGGTGTCAATCAACCCGATTGTACACGATCGGGCGGATTGATGTCTGACACCTCAAAGGAGGCGTACGAGTTAAGAGGCAGCAGTCTTAAGACCGCTGCTTCCTAACTCCTGTTTCGGGCACGGAAACATGCTTTGGGGCCGGTTGACGGTTTGTTAAATCGGCCCTTGAGTCTTTACAAAATGGTACAAGCACCTAAGGCTCACTGAGCAAGTGCTGTATTTAAAATGCTGGTTCATGGTGCATACTTAAATACACATTTGAAACAGCTATAGCTTTTATTAGAAGCATTTTTGCTAATACATGTATATTAAAGAATATGCTAAATTTCTAAGCCGTTGAAGGCCACCTCTTATCTGAATGCATTTGACAGTTTTTCACAGCTAGAGGGCATACGTTCATGTGTTTAAATAACATTGTGCTCACACACATGGCGTTATTTAAGAGTCAGCACTAATTGTCTGAAATGCAAGTCTGTCAAAAGATCTGAGATAAGGAGGCAGTCAGCAGAAGCTTAGATACAAGGTAATTACAGAGGTAAAAAGTATATTTCTATAACATTATTAGTAATGTAAAATTGGGGAATGGGTAATAAATAAATGATCTATCTTTTTAAACAATTACATTTTTGGTGTCCCTTTAATTTTGACTAGTCTGTCCCTTTAAGTAGTGCTACGTGGTTTTGCAACTGTTCTACCTGAATAAGTATGTATTAAATTCCTCTTCTGCGTAATTGTCGCACATCCTTTACCTTAATTTTATTTTCTTGTCAATAAAAAAAATAAATCTTTCTGTGTATAGTTCAGTTGACAGTGATGTCACTCCCCGCTCACATAATACTGTTCTCTACATCTCCCGAAGGACCTGTCCTATTTCGTACATCACCTTGATGCGCTTCTGTAAAAAAGAAAAAAAAGAAATTCCCTCTTCTGCCTTAAAACTGTCACTGTGTTTTTTTGCTCTGTTTATACAAAACACCAGCTATACTATACACTTTTGCAAAATCCCGTGTTATACATTTAGGGCTAGATTTTAGCGCTCCACGTATTAATACCAGCGCACGATAATGTGCGCTGGTGTTACAAGTAAATCACAATGTGAACGCGAGCTTGCATTTGCATTGCGAGGAAGCATTGTGCTCACGACAGCGCGCTTCCGTAGGCTCCTATGGGAGCCTCGTTCGGATGCCGTCACAGACGGCATCAGAACCTCGTGCATCAAAGTGGGTAAGTAGCGCAGCATTTTTACATATATATGTATATGAATATATACATATTTATGTGTTAATATGTGTATATATACACATACTGTATTAACATATACATATTATGTATTAAGCATATACATATATATTTACTTTGCGGTCTATAAGAACACACAGTTCCTATAGACCGCAATGTAAAGGCACTTTTCAGTGCCGTTTTTTTTTTTTCTAACACCCCACACCCACCAACTTTAAAGCTCCAAAACTGCCTAGTGACGTTTTTTTTAAATAATAAAAAATTATAATGCCCTCTATCTTGAGGGCATTTGGGGCACTTTTAGATAATTAACCAGAGATCTGATCTCTGGTTAATTTTCCTAGCACTAATTGCTACCACCAGCTCGCCGTAGCAATAATTAGCCACTTGCAATGGCTGGTTAATTATCGTGCTCCCGCAACCAGCATATTTGCCCGTTTGTGGGAGCGCAATAATTTAGAGCTCCACTTGTAATCTAGCTGCTTAATGCGTCCTATACACTCCTATACGGTTGTTTTACAAATACTATTGTGTTTGCTGGCGTGTGCTGTAATATTGGATTTCATACCCTGCAGTGTTTCCATATATAGACGTTTTTACATTAAACATGGTCATTTTTTTTTTTTAATCTCTTGTGTTTTCAGTTACCAAGGTAACCTTGCAACGATTAGGGGCGGACATGCATTATATCATCATGGACACTTCATATATTTCAGCTGTTTAGATCTCCTGGGGGCAGCTTCGAAAAACACTTTTAAAAGGGCAGCAAATGGAAAGGGAGGTTTGCAAGCTATAAATAGAAGAGGCTATAATAGGAAACGTAGTAGAAATAAAAATCTGCAATTTAATATGGTTTACAATACTGCTGTGGTATTATTGCAAGGGACATAGCTAATTATTTGTAGTTAAGTAATGTGACTAAAAATAATTCCACCTTATATCACATGTGCACAACATATCTACCTCTGTATCCCCAGGCAAGGTGTACTAATGACAGTGACATATAGGTGAAGTACTTGTTGGGACCAAACCTTATTAATGGCAGTGGCATGTTTATTAGACTTAGTCCCTGCTAGAACCAAAGTGTACTAATGACAGTGACTTGTTTATAGGCTCAGTCCCTGCTAGGACTAAAGTGTACTAATGACAGTGACATGTTTATAGGCTCAGTCCCTGCTAGAACCAGTGTACTAATAACAGTGACATGTTTATGTGCTCAGTTCCTGCTAGGACTAAAGTGTACTAATGACAGCATGTTTATGTTCTCAGTCTCTGTGTGCAGTTCTGGAGACCATATCTTCAGAAGGATATTAACAAACTTGAATCTGTGCAAAGGAGGGCTACCAAAATGGTACATGGTCTAAAAAATAAAACTTACCAGGATAGGCTCAATGACCTAAATATATATAGCTTAGAGGAGAGAAGGGAAAGAGGTGATATGATAGCAACTTTCAAGTACATTAAAGGGTTTAGTAAAAATGAGGCTGTGGGTATTTTACATAAAATGGAAAATTCAAGAACAAGGGGTCATGAGCTCAAGCTAAAGGGTAGTAGATTCAGGAGTAATTTGAGGAAGCTCTTCTTTACAGAAAGAGTGATTGATTTATGGAATAAACTTCCTCAAGAGGTAGTAGCAACAAACACTGTGGGGGACTTTAAAAATGCATGGGACAAGCATAGGGCTATCCTACGAACTAGATAAGTCTATACTGTTAGGTAAGGTCGGGCAGACTTGCTGGGCCTATGGCTCTTATCTTCCGTCAATATCTATGTTTCTATGCTAGGACTAAAGTGTACTAATGACAGTGACATGTTTATGTGCTCAGTCCCTGCTAGAACCAAAGTCTACTAATGACAGAGACATGTTTATGTGCTCAGTCTCTGCTAGAACCAAAGTCTACTAATGACAGAGACATGTTTATGTGCTCAGTAACTGCTAGGACTAAAGTGTACTAATGACAGTGACATGTTTATGTGCTCAGTCCCTGCTGGGACTAAAGTGTACTAATGACAGTGACATGTTTATGTGCTCAGTCCCTGCTAGGACTAAAGTGTACTAATGACAGTGACATGTTTATGTGCTCAGTCTCTGCTAGGACTAAAGTGTACTAATGACAGTGACATGTTTATGCGCTCAGTCTCTGCTAGGACTAAAGTGTACTAATGACAGTGACATGTTTATGTGCTCAGTCCCTGCTAGGACTAAAGTGTACTAATGACAGTGACATGTTTATGTGCTCAGTCTCTGCTAGGACTAAAGTGTACTAATGACAGTGACATGTTTATGTTCTCAGTCTCTGCTAGGACTAAAGTGTACTAATGACAGTGACATGTTTATAGGCTCAGTCCCTGCTAGGACTAAAGTGTACTAATGACAGTGATATGTTCATGTGCTCAGTCCCTGCTAGGACTAAAGTGCACTAATGACAGTGACATGTTTATGTGCTCAGTCTCTGCTAGGACTAAAGTGTACTAATGACAGTGACATGTTTATGTGCTCAGTCCCTGCTAGGACTAAAGTGTACTAATGACAGTGACATGTTTATAGGCTCAGTCCCTGCTAGAACCAAAGTCTACTAATGACAGTGACATGTTTATGGGCTCAGTCCCTGCTAGGACTAAAGTGTACTAATGACAGTGACATGTTTATGTGCTCAGTCTCTGCTAGAACCAAAGTGCACTAATAACAGTGACATGTTTATGTGCTCAGTCTCTGCTAGGACTAAAGTGTACTAATGACAGTGACATGTTTATGTGCTCAGTCCCTGCTAGGACTAAAGTGTACTAATGACAGTGACTTGTTTATGTGCTCAGTCCCTGCTCGAACCAAAGTCTACTAATGACAGAGACATGTTTATGCGCTCAGTCTCTGCTAGGACTAAAGTGTACTAATGACAGTGACATGTTTATGGGCTCAGTCCCTGCTAGGACTAAAGTGTACTAATGACAGTGACATGTTTATGTGCTCAGTCCCTGCTAGGACTAAAGTGTACTAATGACAGTGACATGTTTATGTGCTCAGTCCCTGCTAGAACCAAAGTCTACTAATGACAGAGACATGTTTATGCGCTCAGTCTCTGCTAGGACTAAAGTGTACTATTGACAGTGACATGTTTATGGGCTCAGTCTCTGCTAGGACTAAAGTGTACTAATGACAGTGACATGTTTATGTTCTCAGTCTCTGCTAGGACTAAAGTGTACTAATGACAGTGACATGTTTATGTTCTCAGTCTCTGCTAGGACTAAAGTGTACCAATGACAGTGACATGTTTATGGGCTCAGTCCCTGCTAGGACTAAAGTGTACTAATGACAGTGACATGTTTATAGGCTCAGTCCCTGCTAGGACTAAAGTGTACTAATGACAGTGACATGTTTATGGGCTCAGTCTCTGCTAGGACTAAAGTGTACTAATGACAGTGACATGTTTATGTTCTCAGTCTCTGCTAGGACTAAAGTGTACTAATGACAGTGACATGTTTATGTTCTCAGTCTCTGCTAGGACTAAAGTGTACTAATGACAGTGACATGTTTATAGGCTCAGTCCCTGCTAGGACTAAAGTGTACTAATGACAGTGATATGTTCATGTGCTCAGTCCCTGCTAGGACTAAAGTGCACTAATGACAGTGACATGTTTATGTGCTCAGTCTCTGCTAGGACTAAAGTGTACTAATGACAGTGACATGTTTATGTGCTCAGTCCCTGCTAGGACTAAAGTGTACTAATGACAGTGACATGTTTATAGGCTCAGTCCCTGCTAGAACCAAAGTCTACTAATGACAGTGACATGTTTATGGGCTCAGTCCCTGCTAGGACTAAAGTGTACTAATGACAGTGACATGTTTATGTGCTCAGTCTCTGCTAGAACCAAAGTGCACTAATAACAGTGACATGTTTATGTGCTCAGTCTCTGCTAGTACTAAAGTGTACTAATGACAGTGACATGTTTATGTGCTCAGTCCCTGCTAGGACTAAAGTGTACTAATGACAGTGACTTGTTTATGTGCTCAGTCCCTGCTAGAACCAAAGTCTACTAATGACAGAGACATGTTTATGCGCTCAGTCTCTGCTAGGACTAAAGTGTACTAATGACAGTGACATGTTTATGGGCTCAGTCCCTGCTAGGACTAAAGTGTACTAATGACAGTGACATGTTTATGTGCTCAGTCCCTGCTAGGACTAAAGTGTACTAATGACAGTGACATGTTTATGTGCTCAGTCCCTGCTAGAACCAAAGTCTACTAATGACAGAGACATGTTTATGCGCTCAGTCTCTGCTAGGACTAAAGTGTACTATTGACAGTGACATGTTTATGGGCTCAGTCTCTGCTAGGACTAAAGTGTACTAATGACAGTGACATGTTTATGTTCTCAGTCTCTGCTAGGACTAAAGTGTACTAATGACAGTGACATGTTTATGTTCTCAGTCTCTGCTAGGACTAAAGTGTACCAATGACAGTGACATGTTTATGGGCTCAGTCCCTGCTAGGACTAAAGTGTACTAATGACAGTGACATGTTTATAGGCTCAGTCCCTGCTAGGACTAAAGTGTACTAATGACAGTGACATGTTTATGGGCTCAGTCTCTGCTAGGACTAAAGTGTACTAATGACAGTGACATGTTTATGTTCTCAGTCTCTGCTAGGACTAAAGTGTACTAATGACAGTGACATAATTATAGGCTCAGTCCCTGCTAGGACTAAAGTGTACTAATGACAGTGACATGTTTATGTGCTCAGTCCCTGCTAGGACTAAAGTGTACTAATGACAGTGACATGTTTATGGGCTCAGTCTCTGCTAGGACTAAAGTGTACTAATGACAGTGACATGTTTATGTGCTCAGTTCCTGCTAGGACTAAAGTGTACTAATGACAGGGACATGTTTATGTGCTCAGTCTCTGCTAGCATTAAAGTGTACTAATGACAGGGACATGTTTACAGGCTCAGTCCCTGCTAGGATTAAAGTGTACTAATGACATTGACATGTTTATGTGCTTAGTCTCTGCTAGGACTAAAGTGTACTAATGACAATGACATGTTTATAGGCTCAGTCCCTGCTAGAAGCAAAGTGCACTAATGACAGTGACATGTTTATGTGCTCAGTCCCTGCTAGGACTGAAGTGTACTAATTATAGTGACATGTTTATGTGCTCAGTCCATGCTAGGACTAAAGTGTACTAATGACAGTGACATGTTTATAGGCTCAGTCCCTGCTATGACTAAAGTGTACTAATGACATTGACATGTTTACAGGCTCAGTCTCTGCTAGGACTAAAGTTTACTAATGAGAGTGACATGTTTATAGGCTCAGTCCCTGCTAGGACTAAAGTGTACTAATGACAGTGACATGTTTACAGGCTCAGTCCCTGCTAGGACTAAATTGTTCTAATGACAGTGACATGTTTATGTGCTCAGTCCCTGCTAGGACTAAAGTGTACTTATGACAGTGACATGTTTATGGGCTCAGTCCCTGCTAGGACTAAAGTGTTCTAATGACAGTGACATGTTTATGGGCTCAGTCCCTGCTAGAACCAAAGTATACTAATGACAGTGACTTGTTTATAGGCTCAGTCCCTGCTAGAACCAAAGTCTACTAATGACAGTGACATGTTTATGTGCTCAGTCCCTGCTAGGACTAAAGTGTACTAATGACAGTGACATGTTTATGTGCTCAGTCCCTGCTAGAACCAAAGTCTACTAATGACAGTGACATGTTTATGTGCTCAGTCTCTGCTAGGACTAAAGTGTACTGATGACAGTGACATCTTTATGTGCTCAGTCCCTGCTAGGACTAAAGTGTACTAATGACAGTGACATGTTTATAGGCTCAGTCCCTGCTAGGACTAAAGTGTACTAATGACAGTAACATGTTTATGGGCTCAGTCTCTGCTAGGACTAAAGTGTACTAATGACAGGGACATGTTTACAGGCTCAGTCCCTGCTAGGATTAAAGTGTACTAATGACATTGACATGTTTATGTGCTTAGTCTCTGCTAGGACTAAAGTGTACTAATGACAATGACATGTATATAGGCTCAGTCCCTGCTAGAACCAAAGTGCACTAATGACAGTGACATGTTTATGTGCTCAGTCCCTGCTAGGGCTAAAGTGTACTGATGAAAGTGACATGTTTATAAGATCAGTCCCTGCTAGGACTAAAGTATACTAATGATAGTGACATGTTTATGTGCTCAGTCCATGCTTGCACTAAAGTGTACTAATGACAGTGACATGTTTACAGGCTCAGTCCCTGCTAGGACTAAAGTTTACTAATGACAGTGACATGTTTATAGGCTCAGTCCCTGCTAGGACTAAAGTGTGCTAAGGACAATGACATGTTGATGTGCTCAGTCCCTGCTAGGACAAAAGTGTACTTATGACAGTGACATGTTTATGGGCTCAGTCCCTGCTAGGACTAAAGTGTACTAATGACAGTGGCATGTTTATAGGCTCAGTCCCTGCTAGGACTAAAGTGTACTAATGACATTGACATGTTTACAGGCTCAGTCCCTGCTTGGACTAAAGTTTACTAATGACAGTGACATGTTTATAGGCTCAGTCCCTGCTAGGACTTAAGTGTGCTAAGGACAATGATATGTTGATGTGCTCAGTCCCTGCTAGGACAAAAGTGTACTTATGACAGTGACATGTTTATGGGCTCAGTCCCTGCTAGGACTAAAGTGTACTAATGACAGTGGCATGTTTATAGGCTCAGTCCCTGCTAGGACTAAAGTGTACTAATGACAGTGACATGTTTATGTGCTCAGTCCCTGCTAGGACTAACGTTTACTAATGACAGTGCCTTATTTACAGGCTCAGTCCCTGCTAGGACTAAAGTGTACTAATGACAGTGACATGTTTATAGGCTCAGTCCCTGCTAGGACTAAAGTGTACTAATGACAGTGACATGTTTATGGGCTCAGTCCCTGCTAGAACCAAAGTATACTAATGACAGTGACATATTTATGTGCTCAGTCCCTGCTAGGACTAAAGTGTACTAATGACAGTGACATGTTTATGGGCTCAGTCCCTGCTAGAACCAAAGTGTACTAATGACAGTGACATGTTTATGTGTTCAGTCTCTGCTAGGACTAAAGTGTACTAATGACAGTGACATGTTTATGGGCTCAGTCTCTGCTAGTACTAAAGTGTATTAATGACAGTGACATGTTTTTGTGCTCAGTCCCTGCTAGGAGTAAAGTGTACTAATGACAGTGACATGTTAATAGGCTCAGTCCCTACTAGGACTAAAGTGTACTAATGACAGTGACATGTTTATGTGCTCAGTCTCTGCTAGGACTAAAGTGCACTAATGACAGTGACATGTTTATGTGCTCAGTCTCTGCTAGGACTAAAGTGTACTAATGACAGTGACATGTTTATATGCTCAGTCTCTGCTAGGACTAAAGTGTACCAATGACAGTGACATGTTTATGTGCTCAGTCCCTGCTAGGACCAAAGTGTACTAATTACAGTGACATGTTTATGGGCTCAGTCCCTGCTAGGACCAAAGTGTACTAATTACAGTGACATGTTTATGTGTTCAGTCCCTGCTAGGACCAAAGTGTACTAATGACAGTAGTATGTTTACAGGCTCAGTCTCTGCTAGGACCAAAGTGTGCTAATGATAGTGACATGTTTATGGGATCAGTCCCTGCTATGACTAAAGTGTACTAATGACAATTACATGTTTATGGGCTCAGTCTCTGCTAGGACCAAAGCGTACTAATGACAGTGAAATGTTTATGGGCTCAGTCCCTTCTAGAACCAAAGTGCACTAATGACAATGACATGTTTATGTGCTCAGCCTCTGCTAGGGCCAAAGTGCACTAATGACAGTGACATGTTTATGTGCTTAGTCCCTGCTAGGACTAAAGTGTACTAATGACAGTGACATGTTTATGTGCTCAGTCTCTGCTAGGACTAAAGTGTACTAATGACAGAGACATGTTTATGTGCTCAGTCTCTGCTAGGACTAAAGTGTACTAATGACAGTGACATGTTTATGGGCTCAGCCTCTGCTAGGACTAAAGTGTACTAATGACAGTGACATGTTTATGTGCTCAGTGCCTACTAGGACAAACGTGTACTAATGACAGTGACATATTTATGTGCTCAGTCCCTGCTAGGACAAACGTGTACTAATGACAGTGACACATGTTTATGGGCTCAGTCTCTGCTAGGACTAAAGTGCACTAATGACAGTGACATGTTTATGTGCTCAGTCCCTGCTAGGACTAAAGTACACTAATGACAGTGACATGTTTATGTGCTCAGTCCCTGCTAGGGTTGAAGTGTACTATTGACAGTGACATGTTTATGAACTCAGTCTCTGCTAGAACTAATGTGCACTAATGACAGTGACATGTTTATAGGATCATTCCCTGCTAGGACTAAAGTGCACTAATGACAGTGACATGTTTATGTGCTCAGTGTCTGCTAGGACTAAAGTGTACTAATGACAGTGGCATGTTTATATGCTCAGTCCCTGCTAGAACCAAAGTGTACTAATGACAGTGACATATGTATGTGCTTAGTTCCTGCTAAGACTAAAGGACACTAATTCCGGTGACATGTTTATGTGCTCAGTTCTTGCTAGGACTAAAGTGCACTAATGACAGTGACATGTTTATGTGCTCAGCTTCTGCTAGGGCCAAAGTGCACTAATGACAGTGACATGTTTATGTGCTCAGCCTCTGCTAGGACTAAAGTGTGCTAATGACAGTGACATGTTTATGTGCTCAGTCCCTGCTAGGACCAAAGTGCACTAATGACAGTGACATGTTTATGTGCTCAGTCTTTGCTAGGACTAAAGTGTACTAATGACAGTGACATGTTTATAGGCTCAGTCCCTACTAGGACTAAAGTGTACTATTGACAGTTGCATGTTAATGTGCTCAGTCCCTGCTGGGACCAAAGTGCACTAATGACAGTGACATGTTTATGTGCTCAGTCCCTGCTAGGACTAAAGTGTACTAATGACAGTGACATGTTTATGTGCTCAGTCTCTGCTAGGACTAAAGTGTACTAATGACAGTGACATGTTTATGTGTTCAGTCTCTGCTAGGATTAAAGTGTACTAATGACACCAACACAAATTCTAACAAAACAGCGCTAACTGTACCCTAGATGTCTATACAAACCATAAATATAGATATAAATATAAAATGCCACTATCTTCAGCCTATTTTTCTTGTTCGTAGGGGGTCTACTATATACACCTCTTAAACAATTTTTTAAAATAATAAATATTCTTTACTGAACGATAGCTATTAATGCATGTAATTGGTCCACAATTTGTGAGATAGAAACCCCCACATTAGAATATATGTGTATATATTATCGGGTTTTTCTTATACTGATCTATGTTACCTTGATGTCTCAGGGAGTATGGTAGATAAATCTCGAATCTCCGGAAACTTCTTTTGTTTCTCTTTGTTCGATTCTCCTCTGTATTCCTTGCAAGTGTGGCGCTGCTGGTCGATTCACTGAACACTAAGGAGTGTATCAGACTAGGGAAAACTGCAAACACAAAAGAAGAGAGAGCGCAGCCACGACTCACGGTAAAAGTTTTTAATACATCCTTAATGCGCAACTAAACATATTGCACTTACAAACGTTAAAATAAAAACAGGCGTCTTTTGGTTCACATTAGTTGTAGGTTACTGCGGTGAAGCTGTTCACTCCTGTCCCGCTGTGTAAGTTCTATCCTTGAACCACCCCAAATCACGCTCCTCTCGATTTCTTACTCTTTGTAGCGGTGCTTTAACCTACTGTCCTTTTTGTGCCGTCTACGCGTTTCTTCCGTATTCTGCGGACTTTATCAAGACTCCTTGGCAATGTGTGAAGTGTTCGCGGGGATCCCCAATTTAAAAATCCATTGCTCCTCCCTTCTCAAGTGACGTGGCCCAATTGGCTCTTAGATATTCTTATGCCCACTTGCACAGTTCATCGGGCAATTGTGAGGAAGAAAGGTAACAGTGTTATTAACATCCTGTCTCGTACAAGACATACTTTTACATTTACCTCACGCATATATAGCGCTACAATGTACCTCTACCATACATGTTCAATTACCCATACCACACGTTACAATGATACAATGTTATTCTATCACAATCTATGATATCACTTAAATAAAATATTTTGTTTTAAAAACACTTTAAATTTCCCTATCTAAAACCTAGTGTCATTATAAGACATTTATATACAATTAATCTACTTTTAGTACAGCAGCATGATTCTCCCTATTTTGACCTATTTGGATTGACCGTGCAATATACTCTATCTTTGACTATTAAAATTTATATATGGACTCTAGCTATCATTCAATTTTACCTATATTGATCATCTAAAAAATGTTGTGCATACTTATAACATAAAAGCTTGGAGATCCAGGTCGATATTTAACCCTTTTGGAGCCAGACTTTCTAAAATTTGAATCCATTTGGTTTCCTTCTTTCTTAATACAATTAATCTTTGATGTGGATTCGAATCTATGGGCACTACTTCTAAAATGCTTATCCTTAGGCTAGCAGGATCTCGTCCATGATGTGCTCTGAAATGTTCAGATACACTATGGGTCTTTAGCCCTATCTCGATGTTACTTATGTGTTCGTAACATCTCCTTTTGATTTTTCTCTTTGTTCTCCCTACATAGATCATCCCACATTTACAGGTGAGCCCATACACTGCATATGTAGATTGACATGTGCCTCTGGAGGTAATAGGTATAGTCTTAGTATGGTGCCAATTATCAATAGAATCTCTATTCCAAATGATAGGGCACATGCAACAATTCTTCCTGCCACATCTATATGTCCCTGGTTTTTGTACGACCCACTGATTCAGGGAGCCAGAGTTTCTTATACCCCCCCCCCCCCCTACTGGGCCTTTTAATTTTGAGGGCGCAAGAATATTTTTCAAATTTCTGTTCTTTTTAAAAACTACATTGGGTTTATCCTCTATAGCTTCTTTCAACCATGGATCTGCCTTTAGTACACCCCAATGTTTCTGTAATGTTTTTCTAATAAATCCTGCACCCTCATTGTATGTCGTAATGAATCTTACTTTCTTATCTAGTTCTTTTCCATTTTGTTCTTTATCCCCTTTGGGGAGTAATAATTCCTCCCTTTTACAATTCTCATTCTGTTTCCTTGCTTCCCTAATAATATCTTTTCCATATTCTTTTTCAATAAATTTCTTTTCTAAGATATCTGCTTCATGATTATAATCCTCTAAGTCAGTGCAGTTCCTGCGAATTCTGCGGAACTGTCCATGTGGAATGTTCTGTTTCCAGGAATTTTTATGCCCACTATTGGCATTCAGGAAGCCGTTACTATCCATTGGCTTTCTGTAATTCCTGACTTTAATAGATTTTGACACCTGATCAACAAAAAATTCAACGTCTAGGAACTCCATCTTTTCTCTCGACATTTTACTCGTAAACACTAAGTTGTATTGATTGTTGTTCATGTGTTTCACAAAATCTTGCGCGATTGCACTATCTCCTTGCCAGATGATAATTATATCATCAATATACCTTAGATATTGAATTATATTATCTGAGTAGGGGTTATTCGTCCATATCATGGTCTCTTCAAATTGCGACATATACATGTTCGCATATGATGGAGCCATTGGGGTACCCATGGCGGTCCCTTGAACTTGCTTATAGAATGTATCATTAAAGCTGAAATAATTATTACATAGTATAAACCTAATACTATCTTCCAAGAATTGTAAATGTTCTTTTGATATTCCACTATTTGACCCTGCATACTTAAAGGCCTCAATGCCTTTTTCGTGGGGAATATTGGTGTACAATGAAGTAACATCGCACGTAATCCACAAATGATTTTCCTCCCACTTTTTACCTTCTAATGAAACTATAATATCAGGTGTATCGTTAATAAAGGATTTAATTTTTTTTACCATGGGTTGCATATAATGATCTATATAGGTGGACAAATTACTTGAGATAGATTCTATGCCGGAAATTATGGGGCGCCCAGGTGGGTTCACTGGGTCTTTGTGGATTTTGGGGATATGGTAAAAAATGGGGATTTTTGGATGAGGATTATAGATGTAATTAAATTCATCATTGTTGAGAATTCCAGTTTTCTTTGCCTCCATCAATATACTAAACAATGCTTTATTATATTCTATCGTGGGATCTTTATTTAGTTTTACATATGTATCAGTATCCCCTAGTAACCGATATGCTTCATTTACATAATCCTCCTTGTTCTGCACTATAATCCCCCCCTTTGTCAGCTTGTTTTATGACCAATTGATGATTCTGTTTTAATTTATTTAACGAATGTCTTTCTGCCTTTTGTAGATTGTCTTTAAATTTAAATTTTTTATTATAATTCCCAGAGTCAAAATGTTTATTTAACTCATCTGTATGGCTCCATCATATGCGAACATGTATATGTCGCAATTTGAAGAGACCATGATATGGACGAATAACCCCTACTCAGATAATATAATTCAATATCTAAGGTATATTGATGATATAATTATCATCTGGCAAGGAGATAGTGCAATCGCGCAAGATTTTGTGAAACACATGAACAACAATCAATACAACTTAGTGTTTACGAGTAAAATGTCGAGAGAAAAGATGGAGTTCCTAGACGTTGAATTTTTTGTTGATCAGGTGTCAAAATCTATTAAAGTCAGGAATTACAGAAAGCCAATGGATAGTAACGGCTTCCTGAATGCCAATAGTGGGCATAAAAATTCCTGGAAAAAGAACATTCCACATGGACAGTTCCGCAGAATTCGCAGGAACTGCACTGACTTAGAGGATTATAATCATGAAGCAGATATCTTAGAAAAGAAATTTATTGAAAAAGAATATGGAAAAGATATTATTAGGGAAGCAAGGAAACAGAATGAGAATTGTAAAAGGGAGGAATTATTACTCCCCAAAGGGGATAAAGAACAAAATGGAAAAGAACTAGATAAGAAAGTAAGATTCATTACGACATACAATGAGGGTGCCGGATTTATTAGAAAAACATTACAGAAACATTGGGGTGTACTAAAGGCAGATCCATGGTTGAAAGAAGCTATAGAGGATAAACCCAATGTAGTTTTTAAAAAGAACAGAAATTTGAAAAATATTCTTGTGCCCTCAAAATTAAAAGGCCCAGTAGGGGGGGGGCTATAAGAAACTCTGGCTCCCTGAATCAGTGGGTCGTACAAAAACCAGGGACATATAGATGTGGCAGGAAGAATTGTTGCATGTGCCCTATCATTTGGAATAGAGATTCTATTGATAATTGGGACCATACTAAGACTATACCTATTACCTCCAGAGGCACATGTCAATCTACATATGTAGTGTATGGGCTCACCTGTAAATGTGGGATGATCTATGTAGGGAGAACAAAGAGAAAAATCAAAAGGAGATGTTACGAACACATAAGTAACATCGAGATAGGGCTAAAGACCCATAGTGTATCTGAACATTTCAGAGCACATCATGGACGAGATCCTGCTAGCCTAAGGATAAGCATTTTAGAAGTAGTGCCCATAGATTCGAATCCACATCAAAGATTAATTGTATTAAGAAAGAAGGAAACCAAATGGATTCAAATTTTAGAAAGTCTGGCTCCAAAAGGGTTAAATATCGACCTGGATCTCCAAGCCTTTATGTTATAAGTATGCACAACATTTTTTAGATGATCAATATAGGTAAAATTGAATGATAGCTAGAGTCCATATATAAATTTTAATAGTCAAAGATAGAGTATATTGCACGGTCAATCCAAATAGGTCAAAATAGGGAGAATCATGCTGCTGTACTAAAAGTAGATTAATTGTAGATAAATGTCTTATAATGACACTAGGTTTTAGATAGGGAAATGGAAAGTGTTTTTAAAACAAAATATTTTATTTAAGTGATATCATAGATTGTGATAGAATAATATTGTATCATTGTAACGTGTGGTATGGGTAATTGAACATGTATGGTAGAGGTACATTGTAGCGCTATATATGCGTGAGGTAAATGTAAAAGTATGTCTTGTACGAGACAGGATGTTAATAACACTGTTACCTTTCTTCCTCACAATTGCACGATGAACTGTGCAAGTGGGCGTAAGAATATCTAAGAGCCAATTGGGCCACGTCACTTGAGAAGGGAGGAGCAATGGATTTTTAAATCGTGGATCCCCGCGAACACTTCACACATTGCCAAGGAGTCTTGATAAAGTCCGCAGAAGACGGAAGAAACGCGTGGACGGCACAAAAAGGACAGTAGGTTAAAGCACCGCTACAAAGAGTAAGAAATCGAGAGGAGCGTGACTTGGGGTGGTTCAAGGATAGAACTTACACAGCGGGACAGGAGTGAACAGCTTCACCGCAGTAACCTACAACTAATGTGAACCAAGAGACGCCTGTTTTTATTTTAACGTTTGTAAGTGCAATATGTTTAGTTACGCATTAAGGATGTATTAAAAACTTTTACCGTGAGTCGTGGCTGCGCTCTCTCTTCTTTTGTGTTTGCAGTACTAATGACAGTGACATGTTTATGTGCTCAGTCCCTGCTAGGATTAAAGTGTACTAATGACAGTGACATGTTTATGGGCTCAGTCCCTGCTAGGACTAAAGTGTACTAATGACAGTGACATGTTTATGGGCTCAGTCCCTGCTAGGACTAAAGTGTACTAATGACAGTGACATGTTTATGGGCTCAGTCCCTGCTAGTACTAAAGTGTACTAATGACAGTGACATGTTTATGGGCTCAGTCCCTGCTAGGACTCAAGTGTACTAATGACAGTGACATGTTTATGTGCTCAGTCCCTGCTAGGACTAAAGTGTACTAGTGACAGTGACATGTTTATGTGCTCAGTCCCTGCTAGGACCAAAGTGTACTAATGGCAGTGACATGTTTAATGTGCTCAGTCTCTGCTAGGACTAAAGTGTACTAATGACAGTGACATGTTTATGTGCTCAGTCTCTGCTAGGACTAAAGTGTACTAATGACAGTGACATGTTTATGGGCTCAGTCCCTGCTAGGACTAAAGTGTACTAATGACAGTGACATGTTCATGTGCTCAGTCCCTGCTGGGACTAAAGTGTACTAATGACAGTGACATGTTTATGGGCTCAGTCTCTGCTAGAACTAAAGTGTACTAATGACAGTGACATGTTTATGGGCTCAGTCTCTGCTAGGACTCAAGTGTACTAATGACAGTGACATGTTTATGGGCTCAGTCTCTGCTAGGACTCAAGTGTACTAATGACAGTGACATGTTAATGTGCTCAGTCCCTGCTAGGAACAAAGTGCACTAATGACAGTGACATGTTTATGGGCTCAGTCCCTGCTAGGACTCAAGTGTACTAATGACAGTGACATGTTTATGTGCTCAGTCCTTGCTAGGACCAACGTGCACTAATGACAGTGACATGTTTATGGGCTCAGTCCCTGCTAGGACTAAAGTGTACTAATGACAGTGACATGTTTATGTGCTCAGTCCCTGCTATGACCAAAGTGCACTAATGACAGTGACATGTTTATGTGCTCAGTCCCTGCTAGGACCAAAGTGTACTAAAAACAGTGATAGAAAGGTCAAAATTGAAATGTGCATTGGTCAATTTCAGTTTTAAAGGGACAGTCTACACCAGATTTGTTATTGTTTAAAAAGATAGATAATCCCTTTATTACCCATTACCCAGTTTTGCATAACCAACACGGTTATATTAATATGCTTTTTACCTCTGTAATTAACTTGTATCTAAGCCTCTGCAGACTGCCCTTTATCTCAGTTCTTTTGACAGACTCGCATTTTAGCCAATCAGTGCTGACTCATAAGTAACTCCATGGGAGTGAATACAGTGTTATCTATATGACACTCATGACCTAGCACTGTCTAGCTGTGAAAAACTGTCAGATGCATTCAGATAAGACAGTGACATGTTTATGGGCTCAGTCTCTGCTAGAACTAATGTGCACTAATGACAGTGACATGTTTATAGTATCATTCCCTGCTAGGACTAAAGTGCACTAATGACAGTGACATGTTTATGTGCTCAGTGCCTGCTAGGAATAAAGTGTACTAATGACAGTGACATGTTTATGTGCTCAGTGCCTGCTAGGAATAAAGTGTACTAATGACAGTGATATGTTTATGTGCTCAGTCCCTGCTAGGACTAAAGTATACTAATGACAGTGACATGTTTATGGGCTCAGGCCCTGCTAGGACTAAAGTGTACTAATGACAGTGACATGTTTATATGCTCAGTCCCTGCTAGAACCAAAGTTTACTAATGACAGTGACATTTTTATGTTCTCAGTCCCTGCTAGGACCAAAGTGTAGTAATGACAGTGACATGTTTATGTGCTCAGTCCCTGCTAGGACTAAAGTGCACTAATGACAGTGACATATGTATGTGATCAGTTCCTGCTAAGACTAAATGACACTAATGCCAGTGACATGTTTATGTGCTCAGTTCTTGCCAGGACTAAAGTGTACTAATGACAGTGACATGTTTATGGGCTCAGTCCCTGCTAGGACTAAAGTGTACTAATGACAGTGACTTGTTTATGTGCTCAGTCTCTGCTAGGACTAAAGTGTACTAATGACAGTGACATTTTTATGGGCTCAGTCCCTGCTAGGACTAAAGTGTACTAATGACAGTGACTTGTTTATGTGCTCAGTCTCTGCTAGGACTAAAGTGTACTAATGACAGTGACATGTTTATAGGCTCAGTCCCTGCTAGGACCAAAGTGCACTAATGACAGTGACATGTTTATGTGCTCAGCTTCTGCTAGGGCCAAAGTGCACTAATGACAGTGACATGTTTATGTGCTCAGCCTCTGCTAGGACTAAAGTGTGCTAATAACAGAGACATGTTTATGTGCTCAGTCCCTGCTAGGACCAAAGTGCACTAATGACAGTGACATGTTTATGTGCTCAGTCTCTGCTAGGACTAAAGTGTACTAATGACAGTGACATGTTTATGTGCTCAGTCTCTGCTAGGACTAAAGTGTACTAATGACAGTGACATGTTTATAGGCTCAGTCCCTACTAGGACTAAAGTGTACTATTGACAGTGACATGTTTAATGTGCTCAGTCTCTGCTAGGACTAAAGTGTACTAATGACAGTGACATGTTTATGTGCTCAGTCTCTGCTAGGACTAAAGTGTACTAATGACAGTGACATGTTTATGGGCTCAGTCCCTGCTAGGAATAAAGTGTACTAATGACAGTGACATGTTCATGTGCTCAGTCCCTGCTGGGACTAAAGTGTACTAATGACAGTGACATGTTTATGGGCTCAGTCTCTGCTAGGACTAAAGTGTACTAATGACAGTGACATGTTTATGTGCTCAGTCTCTGCTAGGACTAAAGTGTACTAATGGCAGTGACATGTTTATGGGCTCAGTCCCTGCTAGGACTAAAGTGTACTAATGACAGTGACATGTTCATGTGCTCAGTCCCTGCTGGGACTAAAGTGTACTTATGACAGTGACATGTTTATGGGCTCAGTCTCTGCTAGGACTAAAGTGTACTAATGACAGTGACATTTTTATGGGCTCAGTCTCTGCCATGACTAAAGTGTACTAATGACAGTGACATGTTTATGGGCTCAGTCTCTGCTAGGACTAAAGTGTACTAATGACAGTGACATGTTTATGGGCTCAGTCTCTGCTAGGACTCAAGTGTACTAATGACAGTGACATGTTTATGGGCTCAGTCTCTGCTAGGACTAAAGTGTACTGATGACAGTGACATCTTTATGTGCTCAGTCCCTGCTAGGACTAAAGTGTACTAATGACAGTGACATGTTTATAGGCTCAGTCCCTGCTAGGACTAAAGTGTACTAATGACAGTAACATGTTTATGGGCTCAGTCTCTGCTAGGACTAAAGTGTACTAATGACACGGACATGTTTACAGGCTCAGTCCCTGCTAGGACTAAAGTGTACTAATGACATTGACATGTTTATGTGCTTAGTCTCTGCTAGGACTAAAGTGTACTAATGACAATGACATGTATATAGGCTCAGTCCCTGCTAGAACCAAAGTGCACTAATGACAGTGACATGTTTATGTGCTCAGTCCCTGCTAGGGCTAAAGTGTACTGATGACAGTGACATGTTTATAAGATCAGTCCCTGCTAGGACTAAAGTATACTAATGATAGTGACATGTTTATGTGCTCAGTCCATGCTAGCACTAAAGTGTACTAATGACAGTGACATGTTTATAGGCTCAGTCCCTGCTAGGACTAAAGTGTACTAATGACATTGACATGTTTACAGGCTCAGTCCCTGCTAGGACTAAAGTTTACTAATGACAGTGACATGTTTATAGGCTCAGTCCCTGCTAGGACTAAAGTGTGCTAAGGACAATGACATGTTGATGTGCTCAGTCCCTGCTAGGACAAAAGTGTACTTATGACAGTGACATGTTTATGGGCTCAGTCCCTGCTAGGACTAAAGTGTACTAATTACAGTGGCATGTTTATAGGCTCAGTCCCTGCTAGGACTAAATTGTACTAATGACAGTGACATGATTATGTGCTCAGTCCCTGCTAGGACTAACGTTTACTAATGACAGTGCCTTATTTACAGGCTCAGTCCCTGCTAGGACTAAAGTGTACGAATGACAGTGACATGTTTATAGGCTCAGTCCCTGCTAGGACTAAAGTGTACTAATGACAGTGACATGTTTATGGGCTCAGTCCCTGCTAGAACCAAAGTATACTAATGACAGTGACATATTTATGTGCTCAGTCCCTGCTAGGACTAACGTTTACTAATGACAGTGCCTTATTTACAGGCTCAGTCCCTGCTAGGACTAAAGTGTACTAATGACAGTGACATGTTTATAGGCTCAGTCCCTGCTACGACTAAAGTGTACTAATGACAGTGACATGTTTATGGGCTCAGTCCCTGCTAGAACCAAAGTGTACTAATGACAGTGACATGTTTATGTGTTCAGTCTCTGCTAGGACTAAAGTGTACTAATGACAGTGACATGTTTATGGGCTCAGTCCCTGTTAGGACTAAAGTGTACTAATGACAGTGACATGTTCATGTGCTCAGTCCCTGCTGGGACTAAAGTGTACTAATGACAGTGACATGTTTATGGGCTCAGTCTCTGCTAGGACTAAAGTGTACTAATGACAGTGACATGTTTATGTGCTCAGTCTCTGCTAGGACTAAAGTGTACTAATGGCAGTGACATGTTTATGGGCTCAGTCCCTGCTAGGACTAAAGTGTACTAATGACAGTGACATGTTCATGTGCTCAGTCCCTGCTGGGACTAAAGTGTACTTATGACAGTGACATGTTTATGGGCTCAGTCTCTGCTAGGACTAAAGTATACTAATGACAGTGACATGTTTATGTGCTCAGTACCTGCTAGGACTAAAGTGTACTAATGACAATGACATGTTTATGTGCTCAGTCCCTACTGGGACTAAAGTGTACTTATGACAGTGACATGTTCATGTGCTCAGTCCCTGCTGGGACTAAAGTGTACTAATGACAGTGACATGTTCATGTGCTCAGTCCCTGCTGGGACTAAAGTGTACTAATGACAGTGACATCTTTATGTGCTCAGTCCCTGCTGGGACTAAAGTGTACTAATGACAGTGACATGTTTATGGGCTCATATATACACAAAGGAAGAATGGTATAAAGGATACCAGACTACCCAAAGTATGCACTTACAGCACTCTAGGTCTGAACTAAAGATTGGGATTCCGTAACAGGATATTAAAATATAACTTTTATTGGTATTAAAGTTAAAAAACCAAAATTTGTTTGGTTGATACACACACGATTAAAATTTGCTCCAGTGCTTGAATCAGTATAATGAGTATCACATTAGATCACTATTCATGATAATTCGGCCTGAATAAATTCACTAGTTATAGTGATCTAAATAGTTCAGTAAATCAACTTGCTAATGGTTACCATCAGAGTGTTCATCTGAATAGTAGAGCTTATATATAAATTCTGGTCAAGGTTATGTACTCTCAACTATATAGGCTCCTGCTATCATCATTCAATATAATGGATGATAGCAGAGTAAAGATTATTAATAATGATTATCCACGAATAGGGGTACTGGTGAATTAAATATTCACAAAAACGAGGGTTTGATCAATAGTAACCTGGGTTATAATTTTAACCTATATATTGGTATAAATAGTAATGTGTGCGTGCTTGGTGCTACTGTAGTTTTCAAAATTTAATTAGGTATATATTCCTAAAAATTGGAGTACAGTTATAATCACAATAAGCCTAGTTCTGTGTAGTCCAGACCACCGATCTGGCCACTTTGGTTCACTAAAGTTATTAAATAGTTAGACCCTGATTAGTCCATATAGCAATTGCTGTAAAAGTTACTATGGCTTATTGTTAATCCACCTTTATAAATTTTAGGCGTATGTTTCATGGAAAACTAAATCTACTATCCCAGCGACTCCCAGATTTGTATCAATTGACAAGTGTCCCAAAGTTTATTAACAGTGCCAAAAATTATTATTATTCTGATCCAGTGTATGGAAATTCAGATTAAGTGCCCTTTGGCGCAGCCACTGTTATGGTCACAAGTCTTATAATTATCAGTCCTCAGTTTGTAACATTCTTCTCATAGGGCATTTATATACTGGGTTTTATAACTACAGTTAAGTTTGGCATACCCACTTTCTATAAATGTTTCTTATGATTTAGTTTCAATTAAATAACCGTGTTATGATATCAATTAATTTCGAAAGCTCTGAAAGCTGTGTTCAAAGTTAAAGCTCGGTCTGGCACAACTCAGATTATAAATATAGAGTTAACAGTCCATTAGACGTAATGAATATCTGTCAGTTTTTGTTTAATTCGCAACTAAGTTGCAGTTTGATATATATGTTTCGGTTTAAGCGCTATGTGGTACAGCTGATGCTGTCACTATCGGGTAGTGTCAACCGCACTCATACGTTTGTAAGGTCTTACAATACACGCACATTCACACACTAGTTAGATAGTTTTAAGTTAAAACTGGCACAACCCAGTTATTGTAGTAATGTCCACAATGTGGCATATAATTTTTAAAGAAACTTAGTTAACCATTAATGAAATAAAGTCTGGCACAACCCAGGCTATATGGTATTAGCTCGTTATTGTATATATAGTAAGAAAGATTTTTCTATAAACACCATGTAACGGTCCCTATTAGGTACCCTGACCAGATAGGTCAAATATCAATGTTATAGCTCTATAATTGCGGTAACCCTTTGCTCCACATGATTTTAGCGATACTGGGCTAGTTTAAAATACATAGAAAATAGAGCGTGAACGAGTTCAACACTCTCCCCTGACGCGTTTCGCCCGATTGGTAGTAAAGTGTACTAATGACAGTGACATGTTTATGGGCTCAGTCTCTGCTAGGACTAAAGTGTACTAATGACAGTGACATGTTTATGGGCTCAGTCTCTGCTAGGACTCAAGTGTACTAATGACAGTGACATGTTTATGGGCTCAGTCTCTGCTAGGACTAAAGTGTACTGATGACAGTGACATCTTTATGTGCTCAGTCCCTGCTAGGACTAAAGTGTACTAATGACAGTGACATGTTTATAGGCTCAGTCCCTGCTAGGACTAAAGTGTACTAATGACAGTAACGTGTTTATGGGCTCAGTCTCTGCTAGGACTAAAGTGTACTAATGACACGGACATGTTTACAGGCTCAGTCCCTGCTAGGACTAAAGTGTACTAATGACATTGACATGTTTATGTGCTTAGTCTCTGCTAGGACTAAAGTGTACTAATGACAATGACATGTATATAGGCTCAGTCCCTGCTAGAACCAAAGTGCACTAATGACAGTGACATGTTTATGTGCTCAGTCCCTGCTAGGGCTAAAGTGTACTGATGACAGTGACATGTTTATAAGATCAGTCCCTGCTAGGACTAAAGTATACTAATGATAGTGACATGTTTATGTGCTCAGTCCATGCTAGCACTAAAGTGTACTAATGACAGTGACATGTTTATAGGCTCAGTCCCTGCTAGGACTAAAGTGTACTAATGACATTGACATGTTTACAGGCTCAGTCCCTGCTAGGACTAAAGTTTACTAATGACAGTGACATGTTTATAGGCTCAGTCCCTGCTAGGACTAAAGTGTGCTAAGGACAATGACATGTTGATGTGCTCAGTCCCTGCTAGGACAAAAGTGTACTTATGACAGTGACATGTTTATCGGCTCAGTCCCTGCTAGGACTAAAGTGTACTAATTACAGTGGCATGTTTATAGGCTCAGTCCCTGCTAGGACTAAATTGTACTAATGACAGTGACATGTTTATAGGCTCAGTCCCTGCTAGGACTAAAGTGTATTAATGACAGTGACATGTTTATGGGCTCAGTCCCTGCTAGTACCAAAGTATACTAATGACAGTGACATATTTATGTGCTCAGTCCCTGCTAGGACTAAAGTGTACTAATGACAGTGACATGTTTATGGGCTCAGTCCCTGCTAGAACCAAAGTGTACTAATGACAGTTACATGTTTATGTGTTCAGTCTCTGCTAGGACTAAAGTGTACTAATGACAGTGACATGTTTATGGGCTCAGTCTCTGCTAGTACTAAAGTGTATTAATGACAGTGACATGCTTTTGTGCTCAGTCCCTGCTAGGGCTAAAGTGTACTGATGACAGTGACATATTTATAAGATCAGTCCCTGCTAGGATTAAAGTATACTAATGATAGTGACATGTTTATGTGCTCAGTCCATGCTAGCACTAAAGTGTACTAATGACAGTGACATGTTTACAGGCTCAGTCCCTGCTAGGACTAAAGTTTACTAATGACAGTGACATGTTTATAGGCTCAGTCCCTGCTAGGACTAAATGACATGTTGATGTGCTCAGTCCCTGCTAGGACAAAAGTGTACTTATGACAGTGACATGTTTATGTGCTCAGTCCCTGCTAGGACTAAAGTGTACTAATTACAGTGGCATGTTTATAGGCTCAGTCCCTGCTAGGACAAAAGTGTACTAATGACAGTGACATGTTTATGTGCTCAGTCCCTGCTAGGACTAACGTTTACTAATGACAGTGCCTTATTTACAGGCTCAGTCCCTGCTAGGACTAAAGTGTACTAATGACAGTGACATGTTTATGTGCTCAGTCTCTGCTAGGACTAAAGTGTACTAATGGCAGTGACATGTTTATGGGCTCAGTCCCTGCTAGGACTAAAGTGTACTAATGACAGTGACATGTTCATGTGCTCAGTCCCTGCTGGGACTAAAGTGTACTTATGACAGTGACATGTTTATGGGCTCAGTCTCTGCTAGGACTAAAGTGTACTAATGACAGTGACATGTTTATGGGCTCAGTCTCTGCTAGGACTAAAGTGTACTAATGACAGTGACATGTTTATGGGCTCAGTCTCTGCTAGGACTAAAGTGTACTAATGACAGTGACATGTTTATGGGCTCAGTCTCTGCTAGGACTCAAGTGTACTAATGACAGTGACATGTTTATGGGCTCAGTCTCTGCTAGGACTAAAGTGTACTGATGACAGTGACATCTTTATGTGCTCAGTCCCTGCTAGGACTAAAGTGTACTAATGACAGTGACATGTTTATAGGCCCAGTCCCTGCTAGGACTAAAGTGTACTAATGACAGTAACATGTTTATGGGCTCAGTCTCTGCTAGGACTAAAGTGTACTAATGACACGGACATGTTTACAGGCTCAGTCCCTGCTAGGACTAAAGTGTACTAATGACATTGACATGTTTATGTGCTTAGTCTCTGCTAGGACTAAAGTGTACTAATGACAGGGACATGTTTACAGGCTCAGTCCCTGCTAGGATTAAAGTGTACTAATGACATTGACATGTTTATGTGCTTAGTCTCTGCTAGGACTAAAGTGTACTAATGACAATGACATGTTGATGTGCTCAGTCCCTGCTAGGACAAAAGTGTACTTATGACAGTGACATGTTTATCGGCTCAGTCCCTGCTAGGACTAAAGTGTACTAATTACAGTGACATGTTTATAGGCTCAGTCCCTGCTAGGACTAAAGTGTACTAATGACAGTGACATGTTTATGGGCTCAGTCCCTGCTAGTACCAAAGTATACTAATGACAGTGACATATTTATGTGCTCAGTCCCTGCTAGGACTAAAGTGTACTAATGACAGTGACATGTTTATGGGCTCAGTCCCTGCTAGAACCAAAGTGTACTAATGACAGTTACATGTTTATGTGTTCAGTCTCTGCTAGGACTAAAGTGTACTAATGACAGTGACATGTTTATGGGCTCAGTCTCTGCTAGTACTAAAGTGTATTAATGACAGTGACATGCTTTTGTGCTCAGTCCCTGCTAGGGCTAAAGTGTACTGATGACAGTGACATATTTATAAGATCAGTCCCTGCTAGGATTAAAGTATACTAATGATAGTGACATGTTTATGTGCTCAGTCCATGCTAGCACTAAAGTGTACTAATGACAGTGACATGTTTACAGGCTCAGTCCCTGCTAGGACTAAAGTTTACTAATGACAGTGACATGTTTATAGGCTCAGTCCCTGCTAGGACTAAATGACATGTTGATGTGCTCAGTCCCTGCTAGGACAAAAGTGTACTTATGACAGTGACATGTTTATCGGCTCAGTCCCTGCTAGGACTAAAGTGTACTAATTACAGTGGCATGTTTAAAGGCTCAGTCCCTGCTAGGACAAAAGTGTACTAATGACAGTGACATGTTTATGTGCTCAGTCCCTGCTAGGACTAACGTTTACTAATGACAGTGCCTTATTTACAGGCTCAGTCCCTGCTAGGACTAAAGTGTACTAATGACAGTGACATGTTTATGTGCTCAGTCTCTGCTAGGACTAAAGTGTACTAATGGCAGTGACATGTTTATGGGCTCAGTCCCTGCTAGGACTAAAGTGTACTAATGACAGTGACATGTTCATGTGCTCAGTCCCTGCTGGGACTAAAGTGTACTTATGACAGTGACATGTTTATGGGCTCAGTCTCTGCTAGGACTAAAGTGTACTAATGACAGTGACATGTTTATGGGCTCAGTCTCTGCTAGGACTAAAGTGTACTAATGACAGTGACATGTTTATGGGCTCAGTCTCTGCTAGGACTAAAGTGTACTAATGACAGTGACATGTTTATGGGCTCAGTCTCTGCTAGGACTCAAGTGTACTAATGACAGTGACATGTTTATGGGCTCAGTCTCTGCTAGGACTAAAGTGTACTGATGACAGTGACATCTTTATGTGCTCAGTCCCTGCTAGGACTAAAGTGTACTAATGACAGTGACATGTTTATAGGCTCAGTCCCTGCTAGGACTAAAGTGTACTAATGACAGTAACATGTTTATGGGCTCAGTCTCTGCTAGGACTAAAGTGTACTAATGACACGGACATGTTTACAGGCTCAGTCCCTGCTAGGACTAAAGTGTACTAATGACATTGACATGTTTATGTGCTTAGTCTCTGCTAGGACTAAAGTGTACTAATGACAATGACATGTATATAGGCTCAGTCCCTGCTAGAACCAAAGTGCACTAATGACAGTGACATGTTTATGTGCTCAGTCCCTGCTAGGGCTAAAGTGTACTGATGACAGTGACATGTTTATAAGATCAGTCCCTGCTAGGACTAAAGTATACTAATGATAGTGACATGTTTATGTGCTCAGTCCATGCTAGCACTAAAGTGTACTAATGACAGTGACATGTTTATAGGCTCAGTCCCTGCTAGGACTAAAGTGTACTAATGACATTGACATGTTTACAGGCTCAGTCCCTGCTAGGACTAAAGTTTACTAATGACAGTGACATGTTTATAGGCTCAGTCCCTGCTAGGACTAAAGTGTGCTAAGGACAATGACATGTTGATGTGCTCAGTCCCTGCTAGGACAAAAGTGTACTTATGACAGTGACATGTTTATCGGCTCAGTCCCTGCTAGGACTAAAGTGTACTAATTACAGTGGCATGTTTATAGGCTCAGTCCCTGCTAGGACTAAATTGTACTAATGACAGTGACATGTTTATAGGCTCAGTCCCTGCTAGGACTAAAGTGTACTAATGACAGTGACATGTTTATGGGCTCAGTCCCTGCTAGTACCAAAGTATACTAATGACAGTGACATATTTATGTGCTCAGTCCCTGCTAGGACTAAAGTGTACTAATGACAGTGACATGTTTATGGGCTCAGTCCCTGCTAGAACCAAAGTGTACTAATGACAGTTACATGTTTATGTGTTCAGTCTCTGCTAGGACTAAAGTGTACTAATGACAGTGACATGTTTATGGGCTCAGTCTCTGCTAGTACTAAAGTGTATTAATGACAGTGACATGCTTTTGTGCTCAGTCCCTGCTAGGGCTAAAGTGTACTGATGACAGTGACATATTTATAAGATCAGTCCCTGCTAGGATTAAAGTATACTAATGATAGTGACATGTTTATGTGCTCAGTCCATGCTAGCACTAAAGTGTACTAATGACAGGGACATGTTTACAGGCTCAGTCCCTGCTAGGACTAAAGTTTACTAATGACAGTGACATGTTTATAGGCTCAGTCCCTGCTAGGACTAAATGACATGTTGATGTGCTCAGTCCCTGCTAGGACAAAAGTGTACTTATGACAGTGATATGTTTATCGGCTCAGTCCCTGCTAGGACTAAAGTGTACTAATTACAGTGGCATGTTTATAGGCTCAGTCCCTGCTAGGACAAAAGTGTACTAATGACAGTGACATGTTTATGTGCTCAGTCCCTGCTAGGACTAACGTTTACTAATGACAGTGCCTTATTTACAGGCTCAGTCCCTGCTAGGACTAAAGTGTACTAATGACAGTGACATGTTTATAGGCTCAGTCCCTGCTAGGACTAAAGTGTACTAATGACAGTGACATGTTTATGGGCTCAGTCCCTGCTAGTACCAAAGTATACTAATGACAGTGACATGTTTATGTGCTCAGTCCCTGCTAGGACTAAAGTGTACTAATGACAGTGACATATTTATGTGCTCAGTCCCTGCTAGGACTAAAGTGTACTAATGACAGTGACATGTTTATGGGCTCAGTCCCTGCTAGAACCAAAGTGTACTAATGACAGTGACATGTTTATGTGCTCAGTCTCTGCTAGGACTAAAGTGTACTAATGACAGTGACATGTTTATGTGCTCAGTCTCTGCTAGGACTAAAGTGTACTAATGACAGTGACATGTTTATGTGTTCAGTCTCTGCTAGGACTAAAGTGTACTAATGACAGTGACATGTTTATGGGCTCAGTCTCTGCTAGTACTAAAGTGTATTAATGATAGTGACATGTTTTTGTGCTCAGTCCCTGCTAGGAGTAAAGTGTACTAATGACAGTGGCATGTTTATAGGCTCAGTCCCTACTAGGACTAAAGTGTATTATTGACAGTTGCATGTTAATGTGCTCAGTCCCTGCTAGGACCAAAGTGCACTAATGACAGTGACATGTTTATGTGCTCAGTCCCTGCTAGGACTAACGTTTACTAATGACAGTGCCTTATTTACAGGCTCAGTCCCTGCTAGGACTAAAGTGTACTAATGACAGTGACATGTTTATAGGCTCAGTCCCTGCTAGGACTTAAGTGTACTAATGACAGTGACATGTTTATGGGCTCAGTCCCTGCTAGTACCAAAGTATACTAATGACAGTGACATATTTATGTGCTCAGTCCCTGCTAGGACTAAAGTGTACTAATGACAGTGACATGTTTATGGGCTCAGTCCCTGCTAGAACCAAAGTGTACTAATGACAGTGACATGTTTATGTGCTCAGTCTCTGCTAGGACTAAAGTGTACTAATGACAGTGACATGTTTATGTGCTCAGTCTCTGCTAGGACTAAAGTGTACTAATGACAGTGACATGTTTATGTGTTCAGTCTCTGCTAGGACTAAAGTGTACTAATGACAGTGACATGTTTATGGGCTCAGTCTCTGCTAGTACTAAAGTGTATTAATGATAGTGACATGTTTTTGTGCTCAGTCCCTGCTAGGAGTAAAGTGTACTAATGACAGTGGCATGTTTATAGGCTCAGTCCCTACTAGGACTAAAGTGTATTATTGACAGTTGCATGTTAATGTGCTCAGTCCCTGCTAGGACCAAAGTGCACTAATGACAGTGACATGTTTATGTGCTCAGTCTCTGCTAGGACTAAAGTGTACTAATGACAGTGACATGTTTATGTGCTCAGTCTCTGCTAGGACTAAAGTGTACTAATGACAGTGACATGTTTATAGGCTCAGTCCCTACTAGGACTAAAGTATACTATTGACAGTTGCATGTTAATGTGCTCAGTCCCTGCTAGGACCAAAGTGCACTAATGGCAGTGACATGTTTAATGTGCTCAGTCTCTGCTAGGACTAAAGTGTACTAATGACAGTGACATGTTTATGTGCTCAGTCTCTGCTAGGACTAAAGTGTACTAATGACAGTGACATGTTTATGGGCTCAGTCCCTGCTAGGACTAAAGTGTACTAATGACATTGACATGTTCATGTGCTCAGTCCCTGCTGGGACTAAAGTGTACTAATGACAGTGACATGTTTATGGGCTCAGTCTCTGCTAGGACTAAAGTGTACTAATGACAGTGACATGTTTATGTACTCAGTCTCTGCTAGGACTAAAGTGTACTAATGGCAGTGACATGTTTATGGGCTCAGTCCCTGCTAGGACTAAAGTGTACTAATGACAGTGACATGTTCATGTGCTCAGTCTCTGCTGCGACTAAAGTGTACTAATGACAGTGACATTTTTATGGGCTCAGTCTCTGCTAGGACTAAAGTGTACTAATGACAGTGACATGTTTATGGGCTCAGTCTCTGCTAGGACTAAAGTGTACTAATGACAGTGACATGTTTATGGGCTCAGTCTCTGCTAGGACTCAAGTGTACTAATGACAGTGACATGTTTATGGGCTCAGTCTCTGCTAGGACTAAAGTGTACTGATGACAGTGACATCTTTATGTGCGCAGTCCCTGCTAGGACTAAAGTGTACTAATGACAGTGACATGTTTATAGGCTCAGTCCCTGCTAGGACTAAAGTGTACTAATGACAGTAACATGTTTATGGGCTCAGTCTCTGCTAGGACTAAAGTGTACTAATGACAGGGACATGTTTACAGGCTCAGTCCCTGCTAGGATTAAAGTGTACTAATGACATTGACATGTTTATGTGCTTAGTCTCTGCTAGGACTAAAGTGTACTAATGACAATGACATGTATATAGGCTCAGTCCCTGCTAGAACCAAAGTGCACTAATGACAATGACATGTTTATGTGCTCAGTCCCTGCTAGGACTAAAGTATACTAATGATAGTGACATGTTTATGTGCTCAGTCCATGCTAGCACTAAAGTGTACTAATGACAGTGACATGTTTATGGGCTCAGTCTCTGCTAGGACTAAAGTGTACTAATGACAGTGACATGTTTATGGGCTCAGTCTCTGCTAGGACTCAAGTGTACTAATGCCAGTGACATGTTTATGGGCTCAGTCTCTGCTAGGACTAAAGTGTACTGATGACAGTGACATCTTTATGTGCTCAGTCCCTGCTAGGACTAAAGTGTACTAATGACAGTGACATGTTTATAGGCTCAGTCCCTGTTAGGACTAAAGTGTACTAATGACAGTAACATGTTAATGGGCTCAGTCTCTGCTAGGACTAAAGTGTACTAATGACAGGGACATGTTTACAGGCTCAGTCCCTGCTAGGATTAAAGTGTACTAATGACATTGACATGTTTATGTGCTTAGTCTCTGCTAGGACTAAAGTGTACTAATGACAATGACATGTATATAGGCTCAGTCCCTGCTAGGACTAAAGTGTGCTAAGGACAATGACATGTTGATGTGCTCAGTCCCTGCTAGGACAAAAGTGTACTTATGACAGTGACATGTTTATCGGCTCAGTCCCTGCTAGGACTAAAGTGTACTAATTACAGTGGCATGTTTATAGGCTCAGTCCCTGCTAGGACTAAATTGTACTAATGACAGTGACATGTTTATAGGCTCAGTCCCTGCTAGGACTAAAGTGTACTAATGACAGTGACATGTTTATGGGCTCAGTCCCTGCTAGTACCAAAGTATACTAATGACAGTGACATATTTATGTGCTAAGTCCCTGCTAGGACTAAAGTGTACTAATGACAGTGACATGTTTATGTGTTCAGTCTCTGCTAGGACTAAAGTGTACTAATGACAGTGACATGTTTATGGGCTCAGTCTCTGCTAGTACTAAAGTGTATTAATGACAGTGACATGCTTTTGTGCTCAGTCCCTGCTAGGGCTAAAGTGTACTGATGACAGTGACATATTTATAAGATCAGTCCCTGCTAGGATTAAAGTATACTAATGATAGTGACATGTTTATGTGCTCAGTCCATGCTAGCACTAAAGTGTACTAATGACAGTGACATGTTTACAGGCTCAGTCCCTGCTAGGACTAAAGTTTACTAATGACAGTGACATGTTTATAGGCTCAGTCCCTTCTAGGACTAAATGACATGTTGATGTGCTCAGTCCCTGCTAGGACAAAAGTGTACTTATGACAGTGACATGTTTATCGGCTCAGTCCCTGCTAGGACTAAAGTGTACTAATTACAGTGGCATGTTTATAGGCTCAGTCCCTGCTAGGACAAAAGTGTACTAATGACAGTGACATGTTTATGTGCTCAGTCCCTGCTAGGACTAACGTTTACTAATGACAGTGCCTTATTTACAGGCTCAGTCCCTGCTAGGACTAAAGTGTACTAATGACAGTGACATGTTTATGTGCTCAGTCTCTGCTAGGACTAAAGTGTACTAATGGCAGTGACATGTTTATGGGCTCAGTCCCTGCTAGGACTAAAGTGTACTAATGACAGTGACATGTTCATGTGCTCAGTCCCTGCTGGGACTAAAGTGTACTTATGACAGTGACATGTTTATGGGCTCAGTCTCTGCTAGGACTAAAGTGTACTAATGACAGTGACATGTTTATGGGCTCAGTCTCTGCTAGGACTAAAGTGTACTAATGACAGTGACATGTTTATGGGCTCAGTCTCTGCTAGGACTAAAGTGTACTAATGACAGTGACATGTTTATGGGCTCAGTCTCTGCTAGGACTAAAGTGTACTGATGACAGTGACATCTTTATGTGCTCAGTCCCTGCTAGGACTAAAGTGTACTAATGACAGTGACATGTTTATAGGCTCAGTCCCTGCTAGGACTAAAGTGTACTAATGACAGTAACATGTTTATGGGCTCAGTCTCTGCTAGGACTAAAGTGTACTAATGACACGGACATGTTTACAGGCTCAGTCCCTGCTAGGACTAAAGTGTACTAATGACATTGACATGTTTATGTGCTTAGTCTCTGCTAGGACTAAAGTGTACTAATGACAATGACATGTATATAGGCTCAGTCCCTGCTAGAACCAAAGTGCACTAATGACAGTGACATGTTTATGTGCTCAGTCCCTGCTGGGACTAAAGTGTACTAATGACAGTGACATGTTTATGGGCTCAGTCTCTGCTAGGACTAAAGTGTACTAATGACAGTGACATGTTTATGTACTCAGTCTCTGCTAGGACTAAAGTGTACTAATGGCAGTGACATGTTTATGGGCTCAGTCCCTGCTAGGACTAAAGTGTACTAATGACAGTGACATGTTCATGTGCTCAGTCTCTGCTGCGACTAAAGTGTACTAATGACAGTGACATTTTTATGGGCTCAGTCTCTGCTAGGACTAAAGTGTACTAATGACAGTGACATGTTTATGGGCTCAGTCTCTGCTAGGACTAAAGTGTACTAATGACAGTGACATGTTTATGGGCTCAGTCTCTGCTAGGACTCAAGTGTACTAATGACAGTGACATGTTTATGGGCTCAGTCTCTGCTAGGACTAAAGTGTACTGATGACAGTGACATCTTTATGTGCGCAGTCCCTGCTAGGACTAAAGTGTACTAATGACAGTGACATGTTTATAGGCTCAGTCCCTGCTAGGACTAAAGTGTACTAATGACAGTAACATGTTTATGGGCTCAGTCTCTGCTAGGACTAAAGTGTACTAATGACAGGGACATGTTTACAGGCTCAGTCCCTGCTAGGATTAAAGTGTACTAATGACATTGACATGTTTATGTGCTTAGTCTCTGCTAGGACTAAAGTGTACTAATGACAATGACATGTATATAGGCTCAGTCCCTGCTAGAACCAAAGTGCACTAATGACAATGACATGTTTATGTGCTGAGTCCCTGCTAGGACTAAAGTATACTAATGATAGTGACATGTTTATGTGCTCAGTCCATGCTAGCACTAAAGTGTACTAATGACAGTGACATGTTTATGGGCTCAGTCTCTGCTAGGACTAAAGTGTACTAATGACAGTGACATGTTTATGGGCTCAGTCTCTGCTAGGACTCAAGTGTACTAATGCCAGTGACATGTTTATGGGCTCAGTCTCTGCTAGGACTAAAGTGTACTGATGACAGTGACATCTTTATGTGCTCAGTCCCTGCTAGGACTAAAGTGTACTAATGACAGTGACATGTTTATAGGCTCAGTCCCTGTTAGGACTAAAGTGTACTAATGACAGTAACATGTTAATGGGCTCAGTCTCTGCTAGGACTAAAGTGTACTAATGACAGGGACATGTTTACAGGCTCAGTCCCTGCTAGGATTAAAGTGTACTAATGACATTGACATGTTTATGTGCTTAGTCTCTGCTAGGACTAAAGTGTACTAATGACAATGACATGTATATAGGCTCAGTCCCTGCTAGGACTAAAGTGTGCTAAGGACAATGACATGTTGATGTGCTCAGTCCCTGCTAGGACAAAAGTGTACTTATGACAGTGACATGTTTATCGGCTCAGTCCCTGCTAGGACTAAAGTGTACTAATTACAGTGGCATGTTTATAGGCTCAGTCCCTGCTAGGACTAAATTGTACTAATGACAGTGACATGTTTATAGGCTCAGTCCCTGCTAGGACTAAAGTGTACTAATGACAGTGACATGTTTATGGGCTCAGTCCCTGCTAGTACCAAAGTATACTAATGACAGTGACATATTTATGTGCTAAGTCCCTGCTAGGACTAAAGTGTACTAATGACAGTGACATGTTTATGTGTTCAGTCTCTGCTAGGACTAAAGTGTACTAATGACAGTGACATGTTTATGGGCTCAGTCTCTGCTAGTACTAAAGTGTATTAATGACAGTGACATGCTTTTGTGCTCAGTCCCTGCTAGGGCTAAAGTGTACTGATGACAGTGACATATTTATAAGATCAGTCCCTGCTAGGATTAAAGTATACTAATGATAGTGACATGTTTATGTGCTCAGTCCATGCTAGCACTAAAGTGTACTAATGACAGTGACATGTTTACAGGCTCAGTCCCTGCTAGGACTAAAGTTTACTAATGACAGTGACATGTTTATAGGCTCAGTCCCTTCTAGGACTAAATGACATGTTGATGTGCTCAGTCCCTGCTAGGACAAAAGTGTACTTATGACAGTGACATGTTTATCGGCTCAGTCCCTGCTAGGACTAAAGTGTACTAATTACAGTGGCATGTTTATAGGCTCAGTCCCTGCTAGGACAAAAGTGTACTAATGACAGTGACATGTTTATGTGCTCAGTCCCTGCTAGGACTAACGTTTACTAATGACAGTGCCTTATTTACAGGCTCAGTCCCTGCTAGGACTAAAGTGTACTAATGACAGTGACATGTTTATGTGCTCAGTCTCTGCTAGGACTAAAGTGTACTAATGGCAGTGACATGTTTATGGGCTCAGTCCCTGCTAGGACTAAAGTGTACTAATGACAGTGACATGTTCATGTGCTCAGTCCCTGCTGGGACTAAAGTGTACTTATGACAGTGACATGTTTATGGGCTCAGTCTCTGCTAGGACTAAAGTGTACTAATGACAGTGACATGTTTATGGGCTCAGTCTCTGCCATGACTAAAGTGTACTAATGACAGTGACATGTTTATGGGCTCAGTCTCTGCTAGGACTAAAGTGTACTAATGACAGTGACATGTTTATGGGCTCAGTCTCTGCTAGGACTCAAGTGTACTAATGACAGTGACATGTTTATGGGCTCAGTCTCTGCTAGGACTAAAGTGTACTGATGACAGTGACATCTTTATGTGCTCAGTCCCTGCTAGGACTAAAGTGTACTAATGACAGTGACATGTTTATAGGCTCAGTCCCTGCTAGGACTAAAGTGTACTAATGACAGTGACATGTTTATGGGCTCAGTCTCTGCTAGGACTAAAGTGTACTAATGACACGGACATGTTTACAGGCTCAGTCCCTGCTAGGACTAAAGTGTACTAATGACATTGACATGTTTATGTGCTTAGTCTCTGCTAGGACTAAAGTGTACTAATGACAATGACATGTATATAGGCTCAGTCCCTGCTAGAACCAAAGTGCACTAATGACAGTGACATGTTTATGTGCTCAGTCCCTGCTAGGGCTAAAGTGTACTGATGACAGTGACATGTTTATAAGATCAGTCCCTGCTAGGACTAAAGTATACTAATGATAGTGACATGTTTATGTGCTCAGTCCATGCTAGCACTAAAGTGTACTAATGACAGTGACATGTTTATAGGCTCAGTCCCTGCTAGGACTAAAGTGTACTAATGACATTGACATGTTTACAGGCTCAGTCCCTGCTAGGACTAAAGTTTACTAATGACAGTGACATGTTTATAGGCTCAGTCCCTGCTAGGACTAAAGTGTGCTAAGGACAATGACATGTTGATGTGCTCAGTCACTGCTAGGACAAAAGTGTACTTATGACAGTGACATGTTTATCGGCTCAGTCCCTGCTAGGACTAAAGTGTACTAATTACAGTGGCATGTTTATAGGCTCAGTCCCTGCTAGGACTAAATTGTACTAATGACAGTGACATGTTTATAGACTCAGTCCCTGCTAGGACTAAAGTGTACTAATGACAGTGACATGTTTATGGGCTCAGTCCCTGCTAGTACCAAAGTATACTAATGACAGTGACATATTTATGTGCTCAGTCCCTGCTAGGACTAAAGTGTACTAATGACAGTGACATGTTTATGGGCTCAGTCCCTGCTAGAACCAAAGTGTACTAATGACAGTTACATGTTTATGTGTTCAGTCTCTGCTAGGACTAAAGTGTACTAATGACAGTGACATGTTTATAAGATCAGTCCCTGCTAGGATTAAAGTATACTAATGATAGTGACATGTTTATGTGCTCAGTCCATGCTAGCACTAAAGTGTACTAATGACAGGGACATGTTTACAGGCTCAGTCCCTGCTAGGACTAAAGTTTACTAATGACAGTGACATGTTTATAGGCTCAGTCCCTGCTAGGACTAAATGACATGTTGATGTGCTCAGTCCCTGCTAGGACAAAAGTGTACTTATGACAGTGACATGTTTATCGGCTCAGTCCCTGCTAGGACTAAAGTGTACTAATTACAGTGGCATGTTTATAGGCTCAGTCCCTGCTAGGACAAAAGTGTACTAATGACAGTGACATGTTTATGTGCTCAGTCCCTGCTAGGACTAACGTTTACTAATGACAGTGCCTTATTTACAGGCTCAGTCCCTGCTAGGACTAAAGTGTACTAATGACAGTGACATGTTTATAGGCTCAGTCCCTGCTAGGACTAAAGTGTACTAATGACAGTGACATGTTTATGGGCTCAGTCCCTGCTAGTACCAAAGTATACTAATGACAGTGACATATTTATGTGCTCAGTCCCTGCTAGGACTAAAGTGTACTAATGACAGTGACATGTTTATGGGCTCAGTCCCTGCTAGAACCAAAGTGTACTAATGACAGTGACATGTTTATGTGCTCAGTCTCTGCTAGGACTAAAGTGTACTAATGACAGTGACATGTTTATGTGCTCAGTCTCTGCTAGGACTAAAGTGTACTAATGACAGTGACATGTTTATGTGTTCAGTCTCTGCTAGGACTAAAGTGTACTAATGACAGTGCCATGTTTATGGGCTCAGTCTCTGCTAGTACTAAAGTGTATTAATGATAGTGACATGTTTTTGTGCTCAGTCCCTGCTAGGAGTAAAGTGTACTAATGACAGTGGCATGTTTATAGGCTCAGTCCCTACTAGGACTAAAGTGTATTATTGACAGTTGCATGTTAATGTGCTCAGTCCCTGCTAGGACCAAAGTGCACTAATGACAGTGACATGTTTATGTGCTCAGTCTCTGCTAGGACTAAAGTGTACTAATGACAGTGACATGTTTATGTGCTCAGTCTCTGCTAGGACTAAAGTGTACTAATGACAGTGACATGTTTATAGGCTCAGTCCCTACTAGGACTAAAGTATACTATTGACAGTTGCATGTTAATGTGCTCAGTCCCTGCTAGGACCAAAGTGCACTAATGGCAGTGACATGTTTAATGTGCTCAGTCTCTGCTAGGACTAAAGTGTACTAATGACAGTGACATGTTTATGTGCTCAGTCTCTGCTAGGACTAAAGTGTACTAATGACAGTGACATGTTTATGGGCTCAGTCCCTGCTAGGACTAAAGTGTACTAATGACAGTGACATGTTCATGTGCTCAGTCCCTGCTGGGACTAAAGTGTACTAATGACAGTGACATGTTTATGGGCTCAGTCTCTGCTAGGACTAAAGTGTACTAATGACAGTGACATGTTTATGTACTCAGTCTCTGCTAGGACTAAAGTGTACTAATGGCAGTGACATGTTTATGGGCTCAGTCCCTGCTAGGACTAAAGTGTACTAATGACAGTGACATGTTCATGTGCTCAGTCTCTGCTGCGACTAAAGTGTACTAATGACAGTGACATTTTTATGGGCTCAGTCTCTGCTAGGACTAAAGTGTACTAATGACAGTGACATGTTTATGGGCTCAGTCTCTGCTAGGACTAAAGTGTACTAATGACAGTGACATGTTTATGGGCTCAGTCTCTGCTAGGACTCAAGTGTACTAATGACAGTGACATGTTTATGGGCTCAGTCTCTGCTAGGACTAAAGTGTACTGATGACAGTGACATCTTTATGTGCGCAGTCCCTGCTAGGACTAAAGTGTACTAATGACAGTGACATGTTTATAGGCTCAGTCCCTGCTAGGACTAAAGTGTACTAATGACAGTAACATGTTTATGGGCTCAGTCTCTGCTAGGAATAAAGTGTACTAATGACAGGGACATGTTTACAGGCTCAGTCCCTGCTAGGATTAAAGTGTACTAATGACATTGACATGTTTATGTGCTTAGTCTCTGCTAGGACTAAAGTGTACTAATGACAATGACATGTATATAGGCTCAGTCCCTGCTAGAACCAAAGTGCACTAATGACAATGACATGTTTATGTGCTCAGTCCCTGCTAGGACTAAAGTATACTAATGATAGTGACATGTTTATGTGCTCAGTCCATGCTAGCACTAAAGTGTACTAATGACAGTGACATGTTTATGGGCTCAGTCTCTGCTAGGACTAAAGTGTACTAATGACAGTGACATGTTTATAGGCTCAGTCCCTGCTAGGACTAAAGTGTACTAATGACAGTAACATGTTTATGGGCTCAGTCTCTGCTAGGACTAAAGTGTACTAATGACAGGGACATGTTTACAGGCTCAGTCCCTGCTAGGATTAAAGTGTACTAATGACATTGACATGTTTATGTGCTTAGTCTCTGCTAGGACTAAAGTGTACTAATGACAATGACATGTATATAGGCTCAGTCCCTGCTAGAACCAAAGTGCACTAATGACAATGACATGTTTATGTGCTCAGTCCCTGCTAGGACTAAAGTATACTAATGATAGTGACATGTTTATGTGCTCAGTCCATGCTAGCACTAAAGTGTACTAATGACAGTGACATGTTTATGGGCTCAGTCTCTGCTAGGACTAAAGTGTACTAATGACAGTGACATGTTTATGGGCTCAGTCTCTGCTAGGACTCAAGTGTACTAATGCCAGTGACATGTTTATGGGCTCAGTCTCTGCTAGGACTAAAGTGTACTGATGACAGTGACATCTTTATGTGCTCAGTCCCTGCTAGGACTAAAGTGTACTAATGACAGTGACATGTTTATAGGCTCAGTCCCTGTTAGGACTAAAGTGTACTAATGACAGTAACATGTTAATGGGCTCAGTCTCTGCTAGGACTAAAGTGTACTAATGACAGGGACATGTTTACAGGCTCAGTCCCTGCTAGGATTAAAGTGTACTAATGACATTGACATGTTTATGTGCTTAGTCTCTGCTAGGACTAAAGTGTACTAATGACAATGACATGTATATAGGCTCAGTCCCTGCTAGAACCAAGGTGCACTAATGACAGTGACATGTTTATGTGCTCAGTCCCTGCTAGGGCTAAAGTGTACTGATGACAGTGACATGTTTATATGATCAGTCCCTGCTAGGACTAAAGTATACTAATGATAGTGACATGTTTATGTGCTCAGTCCATGCTAGCACTAAAGTGTACTAATGACAGTGACATGTTTATAGGCTCAGTCCCTGCTAGGACTAAAGTGTACTAATGACATTGACATGTTTACAGGCTCAGTCCCTGCTAGGACTTAAGGGATTAAATGCCATATCCTCCTCTGTGGAAAGAATAACTTATAACTATATACATTCTTGGTTTAACATAAACTCAACTTAGTTTCTAAACGTAGAAATAAATAACACAACAAAATAACGACACAACAACTTTTTATGGTTAGAGAAAACCCGCAGGTCACGTTTATTGTGGCAACACAAGAACTAACGACCGTCTGAATAAACATGGACCAGGGGGGCGGCAATCAGGTACTAGCTAAACGTAGTAACCCATGCTAACAAGATGGGCAGTACCAGGGCGCAGGAGAAGAAGCAGAGCGTAGCTCAATACTATAAAAAACAGGGAATTCTCGGCATCGGAATCACACGGGCAGGGAACACCCCAGACGCGCGTCTGGGGACTTCATCCCTGGCCGGAAGTGCCGTCACTCTACCTCGATCACATCCTGCCCCCGGACACTGTCCACCCGCCAGCCCAGGGTGCAAACCACCACTCCGTACCAGTAAGGGCCAGGATCAAAAAGGTGCGTAAACCAGATTGAAATACCTGGGGAGCTGAAACTTAACGTCCTTGGACTTACAGAAATAGGCTGGTTAGCCCTCATCAAGCCTTCGGATAGCCCTAGTCCCTGGGGACCACCATAAGGACAGATCCCCCTACTGATTGCAAAATAATAAACAAAGGGAGGGAAGGGTGGGGAAAACTTTGAGAAAAACAGCAGAAAGAGGACATGTGCTTCCTGTACTGGGCTTAAAAAGGTAAGCTGGAACCCCTCCTCTCTTTCTGCAACATTGTTTCACACACACAACACAACACTCCCCTCCTCCGTCTTGGCCTTAACCCTTATGTGCATTCCAGGCAATTTGCCTTACATTTCCTTAAGGGATTAAATGCCATATCCTCCTCTGTGGAAAGAATAACTTATAACTATATACATTCTTGGTTTAACATAAACTCAACTTAGTTTCTAAACGTAGAAATAAATAACACAACAAAATAACGACACAACAACTTTTTATGGTTAGAGAAAACCCGCAGGTCACGTTTATTGTGGCAACACAAGAACTAACGACCATCTGAATAAACATGGACCAGGGGGGCGGCAATCAGGTACTAGCTAAACGTAGTAACCCATGCTAACAAGATGGGCAGTACCAGGGCGCAGGAGAAGAAGCAGAGCGTAGCTCAATACTATAAAAAACAGGGAATTCTCGGCATCGGAATCACACGGGCAGGGAACACCCCAGACGCGCATCTGGGGACTTCATCCCTGGCCGGAAGTGCCGTCACTCTACCTCGATCACATCCTGCCCCTGGACACTGTCCACCCGCCACGAGATCGCCCAAATATCAATGGCCACTCTCGCCGCCACCCAACTCACACAAATAGGAGTAGGGACTGACATATATCTTCAATAAACAGGTCCATGCCATGGTCCGTAAGATGGACCCCGTCGCCTCGGTACAGGCTCCGGTCAGCGGCCGTAATGAACTTGTGTTCCACAACAAAACCACCTAGCTCGCACATAAGCTTCCTAACATCTCTATTGAGCTTCTTGCGAACTTGGAACGCTGCCCTATGATTAGCCATGTGTCTCCACGTCAACCTCGGTATAATGTTTGACCAGCCCATTCTCACACCAGGCAACCAAGCTTTAAAGGTGCGCAGATCTGATTGGATCACTGCGCTCAAGTCCCGGCCGGGAATTGAGCCGAGATCATTTCCACCTAAGTGGATGATCAGAACATGGGGTTTCTCCCACCGCCTCATGGCGGATTGCAGTAACCCAGGCAGATCTGCCCAGCAAAGGCCTCTCCTCCCTAACCACCTAACTACCACCCTAGAGAATGAGAACCCAAGCTGCTGCCCTCCAGGTTGCGATGCTGCTCGGATAGCCGCCCAGTGTACGAACGAGTGCCCAACGATCCAGGCACGAAGTGGCCCACTTCTAGGCCCTGCAATAGAAACAAGAGTTAGGGCATATAATGGCAGTGCAGTGTGCAACATTATCAACCAGCAAATATTAACATTGGGATATAAGTGGCCTAACGTAAATCTGATACCTCTTAGACTTCCACCTCCCAAGCGCCATTATGCGGTCAGCCGACCAGCCTAAAGTCGCCGCCGTCGTAGCAGCTCCAACCCTAAAGGAGTGAGGAGCTATGGTATTGGGATTCAAGCCTACTTTTTTAGCCGCCCACCCCAAAACCTTCCGAAATTGAAACCTCGTCAGGGGGGTACCATCCTGATGAATTAAAAATCTAACCGCACCCACTGGACGCCTGTCCGAGAAGGTCTTCAACAGTGCACTAGGGCAGCAGGCGGAACCCGCATGCGCGGGTAGCGACAGCCAGGCCCCCCTACCATCCTGATCGACTTTCGATCGAGGGATGAAAAGTAATACCCCATTATCCGTAAACCTGACGTGCTCCGCCAGGACGCCACCCACTTTCGCCAACTTAGACTGGGGGACCAATTCCCCCACTCGGAGTGCGCCATGAAACGCCATGGCGAACGCCGCTGAAAAAAGCCGCACCTCGTAGTCTGAGGAACATACCTCCGGTAGAACACGAAGCAGGAGGACCAACCTGTCCGCCGTTATGGGTTCCCTAACGTCTGGACGCCGCACTTCCGACCTTCCCCAACCCCTCAGTATTTGACGAATCAAAAACGTTTTGGAAGAGTCCGTCAGCGTGAATAGTTTACAGAAAAAGGACACCGCCGCTAACCGCGCGGATACCGCCCCTTTTTTAGCTAACTTAGCCCTAAGCTCCGCGAGCCAGCGCAATAGCCAGTCTTGCTCACCAGCACAAGAAGGAAATCCTTGGACATCGCAGAAGAATACCCATTCTTCCCAGTACCTTACATAGGACTTCCAAGAGGAAGGTGCCAGGGACGCCTTCAGCACCGGAATCAGGGACTGCCATCCAAAGCCACCTGCCAAAGAAAAGGGGGACAGGGAAAGCCATGAGTGGCAGCCTCAGGAGCACATTTCCTAAGATTTTCCCATTGAAAGCGAGATAGTGCATCAGCAATAACGTTTTTAACCCCTGGGACATGCCTAGCCCGAAACTCAATGTTCCGCTTGAGGCATCTCAAAACCAGAATTCTCAGATATCGAATTACTGGCGGTGAGGAAGAAGAGAGACCGTTAATGGCGAAAACCACGCTCAAATTGTCCGTCCAAAAAATGACGGAACGGTTCTCGAGCTTGTCCCCCCAGATCTCCAACGCCACCAGAATGGGGAAAAGCTCTAGAAGGCACAGGTTCCTGGTCAGGCCCCTGGCCGCCCACTCGGCCGGCCACGGTTCGGCGCTCCACTCGCCATTGAGATAGGCGCCGTATCCAAAACCCCCAGCAGCATCAGTAAAGAGGTGCAGTTCTCGCGCCGGAGTCTGAGGGGTTCTCCAAATACAGATCCCATTGAAATCCCTGAGGAACAGATCCCAGACACGGAGGTCTTCCCTCATGTCACTATTAACCATTAGTTCGGCCTTGGGGGAAGTAACTCCCGGCAACAAGCGCTCCATTCTCTTCAGGAAAATCCTCCCCATCGGGATGACCCTCCCTGCAAAGTTGAGCAGACCCAAAACAGATTGGAGCTCTTTCAGCGTGCAAAACTGCGCCGCTGCGAGGCTCCTGACTGCTGTCAACATCTTCTGTACCTTATCAACCGGAAGCCTACATTCCTGGGCTACCGAATCAATTTCGATACCCAGGAAAGTAAGACAAGTGCAAGGGCCCTCCGTTTTGTCTTCTGCTAAGGGGACTCCAAATTTCTCCATCAACAGCCGCATGGCATAAAGGAGCAGCTCACATTCCCTAGACCCCTGTCTACCGACCAGGAGAAAGTCGTCCAAGTAGTGAGCAATCCTATCCTCTCCTGTCACTTCCGCAACGGCCCAATGCAAGAAGGAACTAAACGCCTCAAAATAGGCGCAGGAAATGGAACACCCCATGGGCAAACAACGGTCAACATAATAGTGTCCGTTGAAGAAACATCCCATTAAGTAAAATGATGCGGGGTGAATCGGCAAGAGTCTGAAAGCAGACTCGATGTCAAGCTTGGCCAGTAATGCCCCATGACCCGATCTGCGTACTACTTGCAAGGCATCATCAAATGACTGGTAATATACCGTACTCAAGTCCTGAGGAATGGCGTCATTGACTGACTTTCCCTTTGGGTATGAGAGATGTTGTATCATCCTAAACTTTCCTGGGTCTTTTTTGGGCACAACCCCTAGAGGCGAGATAACCAATCCCGGCATAGGTCTTTCCTTAAACGGGCCAGCCATTCTACCCAGTGAAACTTCCTTACCCAATTTCTCCTTCAATACCTCCGGGAACAGGGAGGCAGATTTCAGGTTCCTGCGAGAAGCCGCACCCGAAACCGGACCTTGTACGGGGATAACAAAACCTTCCCGGAGCCCTGACTCCAACAAGGCCGCCGCTACCCTATCGGGGTAGAGCGTGAGCCACTTACTAATTGCGGCCACCTTCAGCGGGTTGTCCGCTCTTAGCGACAGCAGGGCCTCTTGGCCCAGTCCTGTCCTGTCTGTCCCCTTTTTTAACGCAGTCTGCGGCAGGGTGAAATCCCCCGCAGATGCGACAAGCGTGCCGAAAGGAACACGCGGTTCCCAACGTGCATTGCTTGTCCTGGAATTTCCAACAGACCCCAGCTGGGCGTCTGCGAAATCTATTTGTGGGTCGAAACTGTGTTGCACCCGCCGGGGCACCAGAAGTACCTAGCGATTTCTCGGGACCCAGCCGGGCCCAGAGTTGCATTTCTACACACCCAAAATCCAACAGTGGATTACCCACCATCTTTCTGCGGAACTCCTCATCATAATCCCGCCAGGCACCATCGCGATAATTATCAGCAATGATCTCCATGTTTTCCATGTATTTCAACACGGCTAAACACTGGTCCGGCCATTTTTGCAAATAGCAGGACGCATAGATCCTGAAACACCGGCGCCATTCGTGAAATGTGTCTGGGCGCTGGTACTTCTTGGGGCCTGTCCCATCCTCCGCTCTCGCTTTCTGCCTTAGGGCTTCCACCGAGAGCTCGAAGATGTTAACAAACTTCCCCTCTTGAATTCTCCGTACTGTCTTAGTCTTCAAATGCTCGTGCAGATCATAAGAAGACCAGGACCTAGTGTCCCCTTGGAGTGCCACCTTCCGATTAACGGGCCTCCCCACCCCACTTATGCGAGGTCTGGGTGGGGCAGCCCTATCGGACCTGCCAGAGGCAATATAGTCATAACGGTCACGCAAACCCCCTTTTTCTGATCTCTTCTCTTCAGTTAACCATCTAAGCATCTTATACATTTGTTTATTGCCCTTCCCATGCAACCCCAGTTCCTTGTCATTTTCTGACCCAGAATCATCCGAGGATGAGGTAAAACCCCGCAACCCCACTGAAACTGAGGACTCACCATCTCTCACACCGATCCTGTTTGGAATCGCCACGACTCCCGAAGTAGAAGGACGCTCATCCTCTGACACCATGGAGTCCGGGCCGCTCTCAGCACCTCTCTCCAACCCGCTGCCTGAATCTCCTGACGTAGCCATGTCGCTTTCCTGCAAAAGAGATTGCCAGAGAGGAGTACCACGAAGGGGAAGGTCTGCTCTACCCCTCCCCCTGTGCCCAGACCGCTCATGCATCCCCTCACACACATCCTGGTTGCCTTCGCCACTTGCAACGTCATCATACACACCCTGCTCATCTTCTGTAAAGTCCTCTATCTCTTCACTAAAATGTACTGACTTCTGAGTGATAGGGCTGGCTTTCTTACGCCTAGTGGATGCAACCGCTAAATCTAAACTCTGAAACTGTTCTGGTGAACCATGTTTGGTAGAAGACCTAGTTACTACCTTCCTCGCTGCTGCCGGGGATGCGCCCGGAGCCTGAGGCCTAGCCCCTACACTCTCACCAATTTGCGCGCCAAAAGCGCCGCCTGCACGGGCGCCGCCTTTGCCCACAGAAACCTTACTATTACTGCCAGCGCTCTTAGGCGTACTCCTAGCGTGCCCAATAGGTGATGCGCCACCTTTATAATTGCCCGATGGGGCCTTTGCCCCTTGACGAGGATTACTACCCGACGGGGCCTTTGCCCCTTGCCGGGCCGCAATGCCCTTTGCAACCTGCCCACGGGGGCCTCCAACAGGGACCCCCGGGTTCATTTGGCCAGAGAAATGCCCCCCCTGAGATAATTCCTCCATTGATTCACAATTAGCCTCCTCGTGAAAATCATCCCCCACAAGTGCGGCCCCTGTAGGCCCCATTGCATCAGCAGAATTGCCCCCCGGAGCGTAAGTTCCCCCCCCGCGGCACTCCTCTCTTACCTTGGACGCCGCGCGGGGAACTCGATCTGCTCCGCTTCGATGACCGCTGACAAATGGCGGGACCGGCAGTGACGTCACCGGAAGTGACGTCACCGAAAGTCCCGCCCTCGGAGGACCGCAAACCGGAAGTCGCCGCCGATGGAGGAACAGTCGACGCGGGAGCCTGCGCAACCACCGCCGGAGGACCAAGGACCACGTGGGACGCACCCGGAGACCCGGACAAAGACGATGCCCACATCTGGAAAAGGGATACCGCGGCCGCGATGGAGTCCTGAGACACCGGAGACGACATCGGAGGTAAGGCCGAACTGCTCCCACTAAAACTACCAACTATTGGGGCAAAAGAGCAAGGCCCGTAGGGGCCGGGGACCGGAACGCCACAAGGCCGAGAAGGGCCCGCCGCAACCACGCAAGGGGAGGGAGGCCTAACCAGGGGGACCGGAGAGCAGGGAACTGAGGCGCTAGCGGCTGGAGACCGTATAGCGGGCCTAGCGGGGGCCCCCGCTTTACCGGCAACTTTAGGCGGACATGTGGGCCTGCGAAGGCCAGAAACGGGCCCGGCAGGGCCTGACATAGTAACTAAATTGGGGCCTATGCCAGCACTAACCCCCCGTAAAGAGGGCTCACTCCCGGCCGCATGGCCGACGGGCTCAGACGCACCATCTGGTTGCCCAGCACCACCCCCCATATTGCTCACTAACGCCAGCACCTCCAATAGGGCCTGATCTGAAATTTCCCCCCTACTAGCCCCAACCTCCCCCGAAGATTGATCAAGTGAAGGGGAAAGGGAGGGAAGTAAAGGGGTTCGACCCACCGTTTCTGGCGATGGAGGAATCCACTCAGCTGCTTCATCGCGTCTTCAACCACTTCTCTCTCTGCAGGTTCCTCCCTAGCCTCCATGATTCGCTTTGGAGGTGCTTTAGATCTCCTTGAACATCTCATGTGAAAACTTTGAGAAAAACAGCACAAAGAGGACATGTGCTTCCTGTACTGGGCTTAAAAAGGTAAGCTGGAACCCCTCCTCTCTTTCTGCAACATTGTTTCACACACACAACACAACACTCCCCTCCTCCGTCTTGGCCTTAACCCTTATGTGCATTCCAGGCAATTTGCCTTACATTTCCTAAAGTTTACTAATGACAGTGACATGTTTATAGGCTCAGTCCCTGCTAGGACTAAAGTGTGCTAAGGACAATGACATGTTGATGTGCTCAGTCCCTGCTAGGACAAAAGTGTACTTATGACAGTGACATGTTTATGGGCTCAGTCCCTGCTAGGACTAAAGTGTACTAATTACAGTGGCATGTTTATAGGCTCAGTCCCTGCTAGGACTAAAGTGTACTAATGACAGTGACATGTTTATGTGCTCAGTCCCTGCTAGGACTAACGTTTACTAATGACAGTGCCTTATTTACAGGCTCAGTCCCTGCTAGGACTAAAGTGTACTAATGACAGTGACATGTTTATAGGCTCAGTCCCTGCTAGGACTAAAGTGTACTAATGACAGTGACATGTTTATGGGCTCAGTCCCTGCTAGAACCAAAGTAAACTAATGACAGTGACATATTTATGTGCTCAGTCCCTGCTAGGACTAAAGTGTACTAATGACAGTGACATGTTTATGGGCTCAGTCCCTGCTAGAACCAAAGTGTACTAATGACAGTGACATGTTTATGTGTTCAGTCTCTGCTAGTACTAAAGTGTACTAATGACAGTGACATGTTTATGGGCTCAGTCTCTGCTAGTACTAAAGTGCACTAATGACAGTGACATGTTTATGTGCTCAGTCTCTGCTAGGACTAAAGTGTACTAATGACAGTGACATGTTTATATGCTCAGTCTCTGCTAGGACTAAAGTGTACCAATGACAGTGACATGTTTATGTGCTCAGTCCCTGCTAGGACAAAAGTGTATTAATTACAGTGACATGTTTATGGGCTCAGCCCCTGCTAGGACCAAAGTGTACTAATTACAGTGACATGTTTATGTGTTCAGTCCCTGCTAGGACCAAAGTGTACTAATGACAGTGGTATGTTTACAGGCTCAGTCTCTGCTAGGACCAAAGTGTACTAATGACAGTGACATGTTTATGGGATCAGTCCCTGCTATGACTAAAGTGTACTAATGACAATTACATGTTTATGGGCTCAGTCTCTGCTAGGACCAAAGTGTACTAATGACAGTGACATGTTTATGTGCTTAGTCCCTTCTAGAACCAAAGTGCACTAATGACAGTGACATGTTTATGTGCTTAGCCTCTGCTAGGGCCAAAGTGTACTAATGACAGTGCCATGTTTATGGGCTCAGCCTCTGCTAGGACCAAAGTGCACTAATGACAGTGACATGTTTATGTGCTTAGTCCCTGCTAGGACTAAAGTGTACTAATTACAGAGACATGTTTATGGGCTCAGCCTCTGCTAGGACTAATGTGTACTAATGACAGTGACATATTTATGTGCTCAGTGCCTGCTAGGACTAACGTGTACTAATGACAGTGACACCTGTTTATGGGCTCAGTCTCTGCTAGGACTAAAGTGCACTAATGACAGTGACATGTTTATGTGCTCAGTCCCTGCTAGGACTAAAGTACACTAATGACAGTGACATGTTTATGTGCTCAGTCCCTGCTAGGGTCGAAGTGTACTATTGACAGTGACATGTTTATGGGCTCAGTCTCTGCTAGAACTAATGTGCACTAATGACAGTGACATGTTTATAGGATCATTCCCTGCTAGGACTAAAGTGCACTAATGACAGTGACATGTTTATGTGCTCAGTGCCTGCTAGGACTAAAGTGTACTAATGACAGTGGCATGTTTATATGCTCAATCCCTGCTAGAACCAAAGTGTACTAATGACAGTGACATATGTATGTGCTTAGTTCCTGCTAAGACTAAAGGACACTAATTCCACTGACATGTTTATATGCTCAGTTCTTGCTAGGACTAAAGTGTACTAATGACAGTGACATGTTTATGGGCTCAGTCCCAGCTAGGACTAAAGTGTACTAATGACAGTTACATGTTTATGTGCTCAGTCCCTGCTAGGACTAAAGTGCACTAATGACAGTGACATATGTATGTGCTCAGTTCCTGCTAAGACTAAAGGACACTAATGCCAGTGACATGTTTATGTGCTCAGTTCTTGCTAGGACTAAAGTGTACTACTGACGGTGACATGTTTATGGGCTCAGTTCTTGCTAGGACTAAAGTGTACTAATGACAGTGACATGTTTATGGGCTCAGTCCCTGCTAGGACTAAAGTGTACTAATGACAGTGACTTGTTTATGTGCTCAGTCTCTGCTAGGACTAAAGTGTACTAATGACAGTGACATGTTTATGTGCTCAGTCCCTGCTAGGACCAAAGTGCACTAATGACAGTGACATGTTTATGTGCTTAGCCTCTGCTAGGGCCAAAGTGCACTAATGACAGTGACATGTTTATGTGCTCAGCTTCTGCTAGGGCCAAAGTGCACTAATGACAGTGACATGTTTATGTGCTCAGCCTCTGCTAGGACCAAAGTGCACTAATGACAGTAACACGTTTATGGGTTCAGTCCCTACTAGGACTAAAGTGTACTATTGACAGTTGCATGTGAATGTGCTCAGTCCCTGCTAGGACCAAAGTGCACTAATGACAGTGACATGTTTATGGGTTCAGTCCCTACTAGGACCAAAGTGCACTAATGACAGTAACACGTTTATGGGTTCAGTCCCTACTAGGACTAAAGTGTACTATTGACAGTTGCATGTGAATGTGCTCAGTCCCTGCTAGGACCAAAGTGCACTAATGACAGTGACATGTTTATGGGCTCAGTCCCTACTAGGACTAAAGTGTACTAATGACAGTGACATGTTTATGTGATCAGTCCCTGCTAGGACTAAAGTGTACTAATGACAGTGACATGTTTATGTGCTCAGTCTCTGCTAGGACTAAAGTGTACTAATGACAGTGACATGTTTATGTGCTCAGTCTCTGCTAGGACCAAAGTGCACTAATGACAGTAACACGTTTATGGGTTCAGTCCCTACTAGGACTAAAGTGTACTATTGACAGTTGCATGTGAATGTGCTCAGTCCCTGCTAGGACCAAAGTGCACTAATGACAGTGACATGTTTATGGGCTCAGTCCCTACTAGGACTAAAGTGTACTAATGACAGTGACATGTTTATGTGATCAGTCCCTGCTAGGACTAAAGTGTACTAATGACAGTGACATGTTTATGTGCTCAGTCTCTGCTAGGACTAAAGTGTACTAATGACAGTGACATGTTTATGTGCTCAGTCTCTGCTAGGATTAAAGTGTACTAATGACAGTGACATGTTTATGTGCTCCGTCCCTGCTAGGATTAAAGTGTACTAATGACAGTGACATGTTTATGGGCTCAGTCCCTGCTAGGACTAAAGTGTACTAATGACAGTGACATGTTTATGGGCTCAATCCCTGCTAGGACTAAAGTGTACTAATGACTGTGACATGTTTATGGGCTCAGTCCCTGCTAGTACTAAAGTGTACTAATGACAGTGACATGTTTATGGGCTCAGTCCCTGCTAGGACTCAAGTGTACTCATGACAGTGACATGTTTATGTGCTCAGTCCCTGCTAGGACTAAAGTGTACTAGTGACAGTGACATGTTTATGTGCTCAGTCCCTGCTAGGACCAAAGTGTACTAATGGCAGTGACATGTTTATGTGCTCAGTCCCTGCTAGGACTAAAGTGCACTAATGACAGTGACATATGTATGTGCTCAGTTCCTGCTAAGACTAAAGGACACTAATGCCAGTGACATGTTTATGTGCTCAGTTCTTGCTAGGACTAAAGTGTACTAATGACAGTGACATGTTTATGTGCTCAGTCTCTGCTAGGACTAAAGTGTACTAATGACAGTGACATGTTCATGTGCTCAGTCTCTGCTAGGATTAAAGTGTACTAATGACAGTGACATGTTTATGTGCTCCGTCCCTGCTAGGATTAAAGTGTACTAATGACAGTGACATGTTTATGGGCTCAGTCCCTGCTAGGACTAAAGTGTACTAATGACAGTGACATGTTTATGGGCTCAGTCCCTGCTAGGACTAAAGTGTACTAATGACTGTGACATGTTTATGGGCTCAGTCCCTGCTAGTACTAAAGTGTACTAATGACAGTGACATGTTTATGGGCTCAGTCCCTGCTAGGACTCAAGTGTACTCATGACAGTGACATGTTTATGTGCTCAGTCCCTGCTAGGACTAAAGTGTACTAGTGACATGTTTATGTGCTCAGTCCCTGCTAGGACCAAAGTGTACTAATGGCAGTGACATGTTTATGTGCTCAGTCCCTGCTAGGACTAAAGTGCACTAATGACAGTGACATATGTATGTGCTCAGTTCCTGCTAAGACTAAAGGACACTAATGCCAGTGACATGTTTATGTGCTCAGTTCTTGCTAGGACTACAGTGTACTAATGACAGTGACATGTTTATGGGCTCAGTTCTTGCTAGGACTAAAGTGTACCAATGACAGTGACATGTTTATGGGCTCAGTCCCTGCTAGGACTAAAGTGTACTAATGACAGTGACATGTTTATGTGCTCAGTCCCTGCTAGGACTAAAGTGTACTAATGACAGTGACATGTTTATGGGCTCAGTCTCTGCTAGGATTAAAGTGTACTAATGACAGTGACATGTTTATGTGCTCAGTCTCTGCTAGGACTAAAGTGTACTAATGACAGTGACATGTTTATGTGCTCAGTCCCTGCTAGGACCAAAGTGCACTAATGACAGTGACATGTTTATGTGCTTAGCCTCTGCTAGGGCCAAAGTGCACTAATGACAGTGACATGTTTATGTGCTCAGCTTCTGCTAGGGCCAAAGTGCACTAATGACAGTGACATGTTTATGTGCTCAGCCTCTGCTAGGACTAAAGTGTGCTAATGACAGTGACATGTTTATGTGCTCAGTCCCTGCTAGGACCAAAGTGCACTAATGACAGTAACACGTTTATGGGTTCAGTCCCTACTAGGACTAAAGTGTACTATTGACAGTTGCATGTGAATGTGCTCAGTCCCTGCTAGGACCAAAGTGCACTAATGACAGTGACATGTTTATGTGCTCAGTCTTTGCTAGGACTAAAGTGTACTAATGACAGTGACATGTTTATGGGCTCAGTCCCTACTAGGACTAAAGTGTACTATTGACAGTTGCATGTGAATGTGCTCAGTCCCTGCTAGGACCAAAGTGCACTAATGACAGTGACATGTTTATGGGCTCAGTCCCTACTAGGACTAAAGTGTACTAATGACAGTGACATGTTTATGTGCTCAGTCCCTGCTAGGACTAAAGTGTACTAATGACAGTGACATGTTTATGTGCTCAGTCCCTGCTAGGACTAAAGTGTACTAGTGACAGTGACATGTTTATGTGCTCAGTCCCTGCTAGGACCAAAGTGTACTAATGGCAGTGACATGTTTATGTGCTCAGTCCCTGCTAGGACTAAAGTGCACTAATGACAGTGACATATGTATGTGCTCAGTTCCTGCTAAGACTAAAGGACACTAATGCCAGTGACATGTTTATGTGCTCAGTTCTTGCTAGGACTAAAGTGTACTAATGACAGTGACATGTTTATGTGCTCAGTCTCTGCTAGGACTAAAGTGTACTAATGACAGTGACATGTTTATGTGCTCAGTCTCTGCTAGGATTAAAGTGTACTAATGACAGTGACATGTTTATGTGCTCCGTCCCTGCTAGGATTAAAGTGTACTAATGACAGTGACATGTTTATGGGCTCAGTCCCTGCTAGGACTAAAGTGTACTAATGACAGTGACATGTTTATGGGCTCAGTCCCTGCTAGGACTAAAGTGTACTAATGACTGTGACATGTTTATGGGCTCAGTCCCTGCTAGTACTAAAGTGTACTAATGACAGTGACATGTTTATGGGCTCAGTCCCTGCTAGGACTCAAGTGTACTCATGACAGTGACATGTTTATGTGCTCAGTCCCTGCTAGGACTAAAGTGTACTAGTGACAGTGACATGTTTATGTGCTCAGTCCCTGCTAGGACCAAAGTGTACTAATGGCAGTGACATGTTTATGTGCTCAGTCCCTGCTAGGACTAAAGTGCACTAATGACAGTGACATATGTATGTGCTCAGTTCCTGCTAAGACTAAAGGACACTAATGCCAGTGACATGTTTATGTGCTCAGTTCTTGCTAGGACTAAAGTGTACTAATGACAGTGACATGTTTATGGGCTCAGTTCTTGCTAGGACTAAAGTGTACCAATGACAGTGACATGTTTATGGGCTCAGTCCCTGCTAGGACTAAAGTGTACTAATGACAGTGACATGTTTATGTGCTCAGTCCCTGCTAGGACTAAAGTGTACTAATGACAGTGACATGTTTATGGGCTCAGTCTCTGCTAGGATTAAAGTGTACTAATGACAGTGACATGTTTATGTGCTCAGTCTCTGCTAGGACTAAAGTGTACTAATGACAGTGACATGTTTATGTGCTCAGTCCCTGCTAGGACCAAAGTGCACTAATGACAGTGACATGTTTATGTGCTTAGCCTCTGCTAGGGCCAAAGTGCACTAATGACAGTGACATGTTTATGTGCTCAGCTTCTGCTAGGGCCAAAGTGCACTAATGACAGTGACATGTTTATGTGCTCAGCCTCTGCTAGGACTAAAGTGTGCTAATGACAGTGACATGTTTATGTGCTCAGTCCCTGCTAGGACCAAAGTGCACTAATGACAGTAACACGTTTATGGGTTCAGTCCCTACTAGGACTAAAGTGTACTATTGACAGTTGCATGTGAATGTGCTCAGTCCCTGCTAGGACCAAAGTGCACTAATGACAGTGACATGTTTATGTGCTCAGTCTTTGCTAGGACTAAAGTGTACTAATGACAGTGACATGTTTATGGGCTCAGTCCCTACTAGGACTAAAGTGTACTATTGACAGTTGCATGTGAATGTGCTCAGTCCCTGCTAGGACCAAAGTGCACTAATGACAGTGACATGTTTATGGGCTCAGTCCCTACTAGGACTAAAGTGTACTAATGACAGTGACATGTTTATGTGCTCAGTCCCTGCTAGGACTAAAGTGTACTAATGACAGTGACATGTTTATGTGCTCAGTCTCTGCTAGGACTAAAGTGTACTAATGACAGTGACATGTTTATGTGCTCAGTCTCTGCTAGGATTAAAGTGTACTAATGACAGTGACATGTTTATGTGCTCAGTCCCTGCTAGGATTAAAGTGTACTAATGACAGTGACATGTTTATGGGCTCAGTCCCTGCTAGGACTAAAGTGTACTAATGACAGTGACATGTTTATGTGCTCAGTCCCTGCTAGGACTAAAGTGTACTAGTGACAGTGACATGTTTATGTGCTCAGTCCCTGCTAGGACCAAAGTGTACTAATGGCAGTGACATGTTTAATGTGCTCAGTCTCTGCTAGGACTAAAGCGTACTAATGACAGTGACATGTTTATGGGCTCAGTCCCTGCTAGGACTAAAGTGTACTAATGACAGTGACATGTTCATGTGCTCAGTCCCTGCTGGGACTAAAGTGTACTAATGACAGTGACATGTTTATGGGCTCAGTCTCTGCTAGGACTAAAGTGTACTAATGACAGTGACATGTTTATGGGCTCAGTCTCTGCTAGGACTCAAGTGTACTAATGACAGTGACATGTTTATGGGCTCAGTCTCTGCTAGGACTCAAGTGTACTAATGACAGTGACATGTTAATGTGCTCAGTCCCTGCTAGGAACAAAGTGCACTAATGACAGTTACATGTTTATGGGCTCAGTCCCTGCTAGGACTCAAGTGTACTAATGACAGTGACATGTTTATGGGCTCAGTCCCTGCTAGGACTAAAGTGTACTAATGACAGTGACATGTTTATGTGCTCAGTCCCTGCTATGACCAAAGTGCACTAATGACAGTGACATGTTTATGTGCTCAGTCCCTGCTAGGACCAAAGTGTACTAAAAACAGTGATAGAAAGGTCAAAATTGAAATGTGCATTGGTCAATTTCAGTTTTAAAGGGACAGTCTACACCAGAATTGTTATTGTTTAAAAAGATAGATAATCCCTTTATTACCCATTACCCAGTTTTGCATAACCACCACGGTTATATTAATATGCTTTTTAGCTCTGTAATTACCTTGTATCTAAGCCTCTGCAGACTGCCCATTATCTCAGTTCTTTTGACAGACTCGCATTTTAGCCAATCAGTGCTGACTCATAAGTAACTCCACGGGAGTGAACACAGTGTTATCTATATGACACTCATGACCTAGCACTGTCTAGCTGTGAAAAACTGTCAGATGCATTCAGATAACACAGTGACATGTTTATGGGCTCAGTCTCTGCTAGAACTAATGTGCACTAATGACAGTGACATGTTTATAGGATCATTCCCTGCTAGGACTAAAGTGCACTAATGACAGTGACATGTTTATGTGCTCAGTGCCTGCTAGGAATAAAGTGTACTAATGACAGTGACATGTTTATGTGCTCAGTGCCTGCTAGGAATAAAGTGTACTAATGACAGTGATATGTTTATGTGCTCAGTCCCTGCTAGGACTAAAGTATACTAATGACAGTGACATGTTTATGGGCTCAGTCCCTGCTAGGACTAAAGTGTACTAATGACAGTGACATGTTTATATGCTCAGTCCCTGCTAGAACCAAAGTTTACTAATGACAGTGACATGTTTATGGGCTCAGTCCCTGCTAGGACTAAAGTGTACTAATGACAGTGACATGTTTATATGCTCAGTCCCTGCTAGAACCAAAGTTTACTAATGACAGTGACATTTTTATGTTCTCAGTCCCTGCTAGGACCAAAGTGTAGTAATGACAGTGACATGTTTATGTGCTCAGTCCCTGCTAGGACTAAAGTGCACTAATGACAGTGACATATGTATGTGATCAGTTCCTGCTAAGACTAAATGACACTAATGCCAGTGACATGTTTATGTGCTCAGTTCTTGCTAGGACTAAAGTGTACTAATGACAGTGACATGTTTATGGGCTCAGTCCCTGCTAGGACTAAAGTGTACTAATGACAGTGACTTGTTTATGTGCTCAGTCTCTGCTAGGACTAAAGTGTACTAAAGACAGTGACTTGTTTATGTGCTCCGTCTCTGCTAGGACTAAAGTATACTAATGACAGTGACATGTTTATGTGCTCAGTCCCTGCTAGGACCAAAGTGCACTAATGACAGTGACATGTTTATGTGCTTAGCCTCTGCTAGGGCCAAAGTGCACTAATGACAGTGACATGTTTATGTGCTCAGCTTCTGCTAGGGCCAAAGTGCAGTAATGACAATGACATGTTAATGTGCTCAGTCCCTGCTAGGAACAAAGTGCACTAATGACAGTGACATGTTTATGGGCTCAGTCCCTGCTAGGACTCAAGTGTACTAATGACAGTGACATGTTTATGGGCTCAGTCCCTGCTAGGACTAAAGTGTACTAATGACAGTGACATGTTTATGTGCTCAGTCCCTGCTATGACCAAAGTGCACTAATGACAGTGACATGTTTATGTGCTCAGTCCCTGCTAGGACCAAAGTGTACTAAAAACAGTGATAGAAAGGTCAAAATTGAAATGTGCATTGGTCAATTTCAGTTTTAAAGGGACAGTCTACACCAGAATTGTTATTGTTTAAAAAGATAGATAATCCCTTTATTACCCATTACCCAGTTTTGCATAACCACCACGGTTATATTAATATGCTTTTTAGCTCTGTAATTACCTTGTATCTAAGCCTCTGCAGACTGCCCATTATCTCAGTTCTTTTGACAGACTCGCATTTTAGCCAATCAGTGCTGACTCATAAGTAACTCCACGGGAGTGAACACAGTGTTATCTATATGACACTCATGACCTAGCACTGTCTAGATGTGAAAAACTGTCAGATGCATTCAGATAACACAGTGACATGTTTATGGGCTCAGTCTCTGCTAGAACTAATGTGCACTAATGACAGTGACATGTTTATAGGATCATTCCCTGCTAGGACTAAAGTGCACTAATGACAGTGACATGTTTATGTGCTCAGTGCCTGCTAGGAATAAAGTGTACTAATGGCAGTGACATGTTTATGTGCTCAGTGCCTGCTAGGAATAAAGTGTACTAATGACAGTGATATGTTTATGTGCTCAGTCCCTGCTAGGACTAAAGTATACTAATGACAGTGACATGTTTATGGGCTCAGTCCCTGCTAGGACTAAAGTGTACTAATGACAGTGACATGTTTATATGCTCAGTCCCTGCTAGAACCAAAGTTTACTAATGACAGTGACATGTTTATGGGCTCAGTCCCTGCTAGGACTAAAGTGTACTAATGACAGTGACATGTTTATATGCTCAGTCCCTGCTAGAACCAAAGTTTACTAATGACAGTGACATTTTTATGTTCTCAGTCCCTGCTAGGACCAAAGTGTAGTAATGACAGTGACATGTTTATGTGCTCAGTCCCTGCTAGGACTAAAGTGCACTAATGACAGTGACATATGTATGTGATCAGTTCCTGCTAAGACTAAATGACACTAATGCCAGTGACATGTTTATGTGCTCAGTTCTTGCTAGGACTAAAGTGTACTAATGACAGTGACATGTTTATGGGCTCAGTCCCTGCTAGGACTAAAGTGTACTAATGACAGTGACTTGTTTATGTGCTCAGTCTCTGCTAGGACTAAAGTGTACTAAAGACAGTGACTTGTTTATGTGCTCCGTCTCTGCTAGGACTAAAGTGTACTAATGACAGTGACATGTTTATGTGCTCAGTCCCTGCTAGGACCAAAGTGCACTAATGACAGTGACATGTTTATGTGCTTAGCCTCTGCTAGGGCCAAAGTGCACTAATGACAGTGACATGTTTATGTGCTCAGCTTCTGCTAGGGCCAAAGTGCAGTAATGACAGTGACATGTTTATGTGCTCAGCCTCTGCTAGGACTAAAGTGTGCTAATGACAGTGACATGTTTATGTGCTCAGTCTTTGCTAGGACTAAAGTGTACTAATGACAGTGACATGTTTATGTGCTCAGTCTCTGCTAGGACTCAAGTGTACTAATGACAGTTACATGTTTATGTGCTCAGTCTCTGCTAGGACTCAAGTGTACTAATGACAGTGACATGTTTATGTGCTCAGTTCCTGCTAGGAACAAAGTGCACTAATGACAATGACATGTTTATGGGCTCATTCCCTGCTAGGACTCAAGTGTACTAATGACAGTGACATGTTTATGTGCTCAGTCCCTGCTAGGACCAAAGTGCAAAGTGTACTAAAAACAGTGATAGAAAGGTCAAAATTTACATGTGCATGGGTCAATTTCAGTTTTAAAGGGACAGTCTACACCAGAATTGTTATTGTTTAAAAAGATAGATAATCCCTTTATTACCCATTACCCAGTTTTGCATAACCAACACGGTTATATTAATATGCTTTTTACCTCTGTAATTACCTTGTATCTAAGCCTCTGCAGACTGCCCTTTATCTCAGTTCTTTTGACAGACTCGCATTTTAGCCAATCAGTGCTGACTCATAAGTAACTCCACGGGAGTGAACATAGTGTTATCTATATGACACTCATGACCTAGCACTGTCTAGCTGTGAAAAACTGTCAGATGCATTCAGATAAAAGGCAGCCTTCAAGGTCTACAAAATTAGCATATGAGCCTTCCTAGGTTTAGCTTTCAACAAAGAATACCAAGAGAACAAAGCAAATTTGATGATAAAAGTGAATTGAAAAGTTGAATCATGAACATTTAATTTTGACTAGACTGTCCCTTTAAATAGAAGCATTTTTTGCAATATTCTTCGATTAGCAAAAATGCTTCTAGTAAAATGTTTTACTGGTTTTCAGCCGCATACTCACATATGCTGTGAGGACTGTGCACCAGTATTCAAGCTGGCAGTGATGTTTATTGTGCCTGTGCAGACATCATTTGTGTCATACAAGCCACTGCTGAGTCTCTGAGAAGGTGTTGTGTTTGAATACTGGTGCACAGGCCCTCACAGCATATGTGCATATGCCACTGAAAAACATTAATATCTTTTACTGGAAGGCTTTTTGCTAAGGAAGGTATTTTACAAAAATGCTTCTATTTAAAATATGTGCTCAGATCAAACATACCATTTTAAATTGCTTTCCAATTTACTTATATTACCTAATTTGCTTTGTTCTTTTGGTATCCTTTTTGAAAAGCATATCTAAATAGACTCAGGAGCTAGCTGATGATTGGTGACTGCCCATATATGCCTCTTTTTATTGGCTTACCAATGTGTTCAGCTAGCCCCCTGTAGTGCATTGCTGGTCCTTCAATAAAGGATACCAAGAGAATGAAGCAAATTGATAATTGAAGTAAATTTGAAACTGGTTTAAAATTGTATGCTCTATCTGAATAATGAAAGCAACATTTTGTGTTTCATGTCCTTTTTAAGGGCTCTCTGATATTAGTGGGTCCAGTATCCCTTCTAGATCCAATATATATTAAGTCTTAAAGGGACAGTATAGTCATAATTAGGCATTCATGATTTAGACAGAGCATACAATTTTAAATAACTTTCCAATTTAATTCTATTATTTAATTTGCTTCCTTCTCTTGTTATCCTTTGCTGAAAGGTTTATCTAGGCAAGCTCAGGAGCAGCAAATAACCTAGGTTCTAGCTGTCTATTGGTGGCTGCATATATATACTGACATTGGCTCACCCATGTGTTCAGTTAGAAAACAACAGTGCATTGCTGCTCCTTCAACAAATGATACCAAGAGAATGAGGCAAATGTGATAATAGAAGTAAATTGGAAAGTTGTTTAACATCTTATGTTCTACCTAAGTAATGAAAGACACTTTTTGGGTTTCACGTCCCTTTAATAAGCAGAATTTCGCCCATGTGTTTCCTAACAATTTAGCACAATATTTTTTCTTGTAAATGTTTATAACGATCCGTGTAATGAAAAGCCAATTAGTAATTAAAATGAAATGCAATTACTTGCCTGATTCTCGTTTCTTGGCAACATTGTGCTAACGAGAGTTATTTCATTACGAGTAAAATCAGATTTCAGCGTTTAATGGTAAATCCCCAATAAACAGAGGAACTGGGAATAATTCTATTTCAGAAGTTTATTTTTAAAACCTCTATTTTATGTCACCTGATCTCATCTCAATTTGCCTTAAAAATTGACAACAATGTTTAATGAATAATTTATCAGTGGCCTGGTATAGAATATGCTCACTTATCTTTGATATTCTGTATATTCAAAACTAACAGACGAATACAGAATTTAGATAGCTAAATAAATAGGTGGATTAGATGGATAGATACAAAAGATAGAAAAATAGTGAGATAGATAGATGGATAGAGAGCTATAGATAGATACAACATACTAGACATAAAATGACAGATTACGAATAGTGCTCTAACAGTTCCGCACAAGCGAAAAGGGGGTTTGTCGCGGGTGTTTGCGTGCGTTGGGTTTAGCGCTCGTATTACAAGTTGAAAGTAAACGTGAATCACTTGAGCGCAATCAGGATTTACTCTAGAATGATTACCGCAACCTCAGAGCTCTGGTTAAGTTTTTCACAAAACAAAAAAGTGTCACAAAACACATAAAAATACATTGCAAAGTACAGTTGCACTCATAAATAATTTTTTTAAAAATGCACAAAAACGTTATAAGGGCTCAAAGATATGAGGTCTCAGGTGTTAGAAAAGAAAAAGGCAAAGAGCTTTTAAGTAGAGATACATACATATACATCTTTAAATATATATGTATATGTGTGTGTGTATATATATATATATATATATATATATATATGTGTGTGTGTATATATATATATATATATATATATATATATATATGTGTGTGTGTATACATATGTATGTATGTATGTGTATAAATGTATTTACAGACATATATACATATATAAATACATATATACACACATATATGTATTTGCAATTAAGTAGATGAAAGCATGAAAAATCATATTTATGCAATATTCATATTTAATAATGTTTTGAACTATGTATTTACTGTAAATATTTCACATTCCAATGTTCTGCTCATAGCAGAATATGTTCTAAGTATTTATAAATAGATATTCCTATATATATCTGTATATATTGTAACAGGAAACACTTTTAACCACGGTCTTCTAGGGCACAAATGCAGCACAGGACAATCCACTGTAGTTTAAAAGGCTTTATTTTTCACAGCAATAACAAACAGGCAGTTCATTTTCAAAAGAGGGAAATCCTTCCTCTGCAGCAAAGTTAAGTACTTTTAAATGTGTCCCAGCACTTCACAGCATTCCACAAGTGCTTTGTAAAAATAATGTCCTTTTACAGTTCACAGGAACAAAAGTCTTTTACACAGTGTAACAAAACACACACACCAGCTTCTGTAGCTGTATATCTCTCTCTCTAGGCCTAAGTGAGGCTGCTATTTAAACCCTCACAACTTCTAATTAGCCACACCTGTGATTAGCTGCTGGACAGCTTCACAGCTGTCTGGGATAATCAAATACACACTCTTTCTCCCTGGGGTTTTAACTGAAAGGAGAAATAGCATGTACAATGCTTGGTCTTAAATATCTTCCATTTATAACCAGGCCTTGCTTTCTGTCACATATCCTCCCCCCCAGCTCACACCCAGTGGGTTGAGCGACCATGGACATCAATGAATGTACCCGAGACAAACCATCAGCATTGCCCTGCAAAAGACCGGCCCTGTGCTCAACAGTAAAATTGAAGGGTTGCAAGCTAACAAACCACCTAGTAACCCTTGAATTTGTTTCCTTATTCTGACTCATCCATGTGAGAGGAGCATGATCTGTTATTAATTTAAATTTTCTTCCCAACAGATAGTACCTAAGGGTCTCTAAAGCCCACTTAATGGCAAGGCATTCTTTCTCCACTATAGAATAGTTATTTTCCTGTGAAATAAGTTTTCTGCTTAGGAAAAGGACAGGATGCTCTTCTCCCTGACACTCCTGCGAGAGAACTGCTCCTAAACCAACATCAGAGGCATCTGTCTGTACAATAAAATCTTTATTGAAATTGGGGGTTACCAAAACTGGATGGGCACAAAGGGCATCTTTCAAATGCTTAAAAGCTTGTTCTGCTTCTGGGGACCATTTTATCATAATTGGGGCCCTTGCTTTTGTGAGATCTGTCAAGGGTGCCGCAATTGTAGCGAAATTCAGGATAAACCTTCTATAATAACTAGTTATCCCAATAAATGCTCTTACTTGTTTTTTAGTTAGAGGCTGTGGCCAGTTCTGTATGGCCTCTACTTTTGTTGTCTGAGGTTTAACTAATCCTCTACCAATAGTATAACCCAAGTACTTAGCTTCCTGTAAACCAACGGTACATTTTGCAGGATTGGCAGTTAACCCAGCGGACCGTATTGCATCAAGTACTGCTTGAACTTTTGGAAGATGGGATTCCCAATCTGTACTATAAATTATAACATCATCCAAATATGCTGCCGCATAACGAACATGGGGTTTCAGAATTCTATCCATCATCCTCTGGAATGTTGCTGGGGCCCCATGTAAACCAAATGGCAACACTGTATACTGAAATAAGCCCTCTGGGGTTGAAAAAGCTGTCTCTTCCTTTGCTTGACTAGTGAGAGGCACCTGCCAATACCCTTTCGCTAAATCAATTGTAATGAGATAACGTGCTTTTCCTAGCCTTTCTATCAACTCATCTACCCTAGGCATTGGGTAGGTGTCAAATTTGGAAACACAATTAAGCTTACGAAAGTCATTACAGAACCTTAATGAACCATCCGGCTTTGGAACAAGCACGATTGGACTGTTCCACTCACTTTGTGATTCCTCAATTACCCCAAGCTTTAACATTTTTTCTACCTCCAGTTTAATAGCCTTTCTACGAGCCTCAGGGACCCTATAGGGTTTAAGGCAGACCTTCTTCCCTGGTTCTGTTATTATGTCATGCTTAATAACATTAGTTTTTCCTGGTACCACAGAAAATACCTCTTTGTTCATTCTAATAAAATCCTTGACCTCTCGCTTCTGATGTACAGATAAGGTTTCCGATATATTTACCTCTGGTTCAGTGACAGGGAGTTCTGTAGGTTTTAAGGTAACTAAAACTTCCCTATCTTTCCAAGGTTTTAACAGATTTATATGATATATTTGCTCAGGTTTCCTTCTCCCTGGCTGACTTGCTTTGTAATTAACATAATTTATAACCCTGATATTATTTCTTGCCTCTACCAATGTTGGATCCTCCCATTGTTTTTTTTTTAAATTACCAGGGCCACCAACCAGATCTATCAAATCATCAATATTTTCTGAGCTAGTACTTGGTACTTCATTACTCTGAGAAGGTTGATCACCTACTAATACAGGCATAGAGCAATAAATCTTATTTCTTTCATGTAATTAGCAAGAGTCCATGAGCTAGTGACGTATGGGATATACATTCCTACCAGGAGGGGCAAAGTTTCCCAAACCTCAAAATGCCTATAAATACACCCCTCACCACACCCACAAATCAGTTTTACAAACTTTGCCTCCTATGGAGGTGGTGAAGTAAGTTTGTGCTAGATTCTACGTTGATATGCGCTCCGCGACAGGTTGGAGCCCGGTTTTCCTCTCAGCGTGCAGTGAATGTCAGAGGGATGTGAGGAGAGTATTGCCTATTTGAATGCAATGATCTCCTTCTACGGGGTCTATTTCATAGGTTCTCTGTTATCGGTCGTAGAGATTCATCTCTTACCTCCCTTTTCAGATTGACGATATACTCTTATATATATACCATTACCTCTGCTGATTTTCGTTTCAGTACTGGTTTGGCTTTCGACAACATGTAGACGAGTGTCCTGGGGTAAGTAAGTCTTATTTTCTGTGACACTCTAAGCTATGGTTGGGCGCTTTTTTATAAAGTTCTAAATATATGTATTCAAACATTTATTTGCCTTGACTCAGGATGTTCAACATTCCTTATTTTCAGACAGTCAGTTTCATATTTGGGATAATGCATTTGAATCAATCATTTTTTCTTACCTTAAAAAATTTGACTTTTTCCCTGTGGGCTGTTAGGCTCGCGGGGGCTGAAAATGCTTCATTTTATTGCGTCATTCTTGGCGCAGACTTTTTTGGCGCAAAAAAAAATCTTTTCTGTTTCTGGCGTCATACGTGTCGCCGGAAGTCGCGTCATTTTTTTGACGTTCTTTTGCGCCAAAAATGTCGGCGTTCCGGATGTGGCGTCATTTTTGGCGCCAAAAGCATTTAGGCGCCAAATAATGTGGGCGTCTTATTTGGCGCTAAAAAAATATGGGCGTCGCTTTTGTCTCCACATTATTTAAGTCTCATTTTTCATTGCTTCTGGTTGCTAGAAGCTTGTTCTTTGGCATTTTTTCCCATTCCTGAAACTGTCATTTAAGGAATTTGATCAATTTTGCTTTATATGTTGTTTTTTCTCTTACATATTGCAAGATGTTTCATGTTGCATCTGAGTCAGAAGATACTTCAGGAAAATCGCTGCCTGGTGCTGGAACTACCAAAGCTAAGTGTATCTGCTGTAAACTTTTGGTAGCTGTTCCTCCAGCTGTTGTTTGTATTAAATGTCATGACAAACTTGTTAATGCAGAAAGTATTTCCTTTAGTAAAATACCATTACCTGTTGCAGTTCCATCAACATCTAATGTTCAGAGTGTTCCTGATAACATAAGAGATTTTGTTGCTGAATCTATTAAGAAGGCTATGTCTGTTATTCCTCCTTCTAGTAAACATAAAAAGTCTTTTAAAACTTCTCTTTATCCAGATGAATTTTTAAATGAACATCATCATTCTGATTCTAATGATTCTTCTGGTTCAGAGGATTCTGTTTCAGAGGTTGATGTTGATAAATCTTCATATTTATTTAAAATGGAATTTATTCGTTCTTTACTTAAAGAAGTCCTAATTGCATTAGAAATTGAGGATTCTGGTCCTCTTGATACTAAATCTAAACGTTTAGACAAGGTCTTTAAATCTCCTGTAGTTATTCCAGAAGTTTTTCCTGTCCCTAGTGCTATTTCTGAAGTAATTTCCAGGGAATGGAATAAATTGGGTAATTCATTTACTCCTTCTAAACGTTTTAAGCAATTATATCCTGTGCCGTCTGACAGATTAGAGTTTTGGGACAAAATCCCTAAAGTTGATGGGGCTATCTCTACCCTTGCTAAACGTACTACTATTCCTACGGCAGATGGTACTTCCTTTAAGGATCCTTTAGATAGGAAAATTTAATCCTTTCTAAGAAAAGCTTATTTGTGTTCAGGTAATCTTCTTAGACCTGCTATATCTTTGGCGGATGTTGCTGCAGCTTCAACTTTTTGGTTGGAAACTTTAGCGCAACAAGTAACAGATCATGATTCTCATAACATTATTATTCTTCTTCAACATGCTAATAATTTTATCTGTGATGCCATTTTTGATATTATCAGAGTTGATGTCAGGTTTATGTCTCTAGCTATTTTAGCTAGAAGAGCTTTATGGCTTAAAACTTGGAATGCTGATATGTCTTCTAAATCGACTCTACTTTCCCTTTCTTTCCAGGGTAATAAATTATTTGGTTCTCAGTTGGATTCTATTATCTCAACTGTTACTGGTGGGAAAGGAACTTTTTTACCACAGGATAAAAAATCTAAGGGCTAATAATCGTTTTCGTTCCAACAAAGAACAAAAGCCTGATCCTTCATCCTCAGGAGCAGTTTCAGTTTGGAAACCATCTCCAGTCTGGAATAAATCCAAGCCTTCTAGAAAAGCAAAGCCAGCTTCTAAGTCCACATGAAGGTGCGGCCCTCATTCCAGCTCAGCTGGTAGGGGGCAGATTACGTTTTTTCAAAGAAATTTGGATCAATTCTGTTCACAATCTTTGGATTCAGAACATTATTTCAGAAGGGTACAGAATTGGTTTCAAGATAAGACCTCCTGCAAAGAGATTCTTTCTTTCCCGTGTCCCAGTAAACCCAGCGAAAGCTCAAGCATTTCTGAAATGTGTTTCAGATCTAGAGTTGGCTGGAGTAATTATGCCAGTTCCAGTTCTGGAACAGGGGCTGGGGTTTTATTCGAATCTCTTCATTGTACCAAAGAAGGAGAATTCCTTCAGACCAGTTCTGGATCTAAAAATATTGAATCGTTATGTAAGGATACCAACATTCAAAATGGTAACTGTAAGGACTAGCCTGCCTTTTGTTCAGCAAGGGCATTATATGTCTACAATAGATTTGCAGGATGCATATCTGCATATTCCGATTCATCCAGCTCACTATCAGTTTCTGAGATTCTCTTTCCTAGACAAGCATTACCAGTTTGTGGCTCTGCCGTTTGGCCTAGCAACAGCTCCAAGAATTTTTACAAAGGTTCTCGGTGACCTTCTGTCTGTAATCAGAGAACAGGGTATTGTGGTATTTCCTTATTTGGACGATATCTTGGTACTTGCTCAGTCTTCACATTTAGCAGAATTTCATACGAATCGACTTTTGTTGTTTCTTCAAAAATCATGGTTGGAGGATCAATTCACTAAAAAGTTCATTGATTCCTCAGACAAGGGTAACCTTTTTGGGTTTCCAGATAGATTCAGTGTCCATGACTCTGTCTTTGACAGACAAGAGACGTCTAAAATTGATTTCAGCTTGTCGAAACCTTCAGTCACAATCATTCCCTTCGGTAGCCTTATGCATGGAAATTCTAGGTCTTATGACTGCTGCATCGGACGCGATCCCCTTTGCTCGTTTTCACATGCGACCTCTTCAGCTCTGTATGCTGAACCAATGGTGCAGGGATTACACAAAGATATCTCAATTAATATCTTTAAAACCGATTGTACGACACTCTCTGACGTGGTGGACAGATCACCATCGTTTAGTTCAGGGGGCTTCTTTTGTTCTTCCGACCTGGACTGTAATTTCAACAGATGCAAGTCTTACAGGTTGGGGAGCTGTGTGGGGGTCTCTGACAGCACAAGGGGTTTGGGAATCTCAGGAGGTGAGATTACCGATCAATATTTTGGAACTCCGTGCAATTTTCAGAGCTCTTCAGTCTTGGCCTCTTCTGAAGAGAGAATCGTTCATTTGTTTTCAGACAGACAATGTCACAACTGTGGCATACATCAATCATCAAGGAGGGACTCACAGTCCTCTGGCTATGAAAGAAGTATCTCGAATTCTGGTTTGGGCGGAATCCAGCTCCTGTCTAATCTCTGCGGTTCATATTCCAGGAATAGACAATTGGGAAGCGGATTATCTCAGTCGCCAAACGTTGCATCCGGGCGAATGGTCTCTTCACCCAGAGGTATTTCTTCAGATTGTTCAAATGTGGGAACTTCCAGAAATAGATCTGATGGCTTCTCATCTAAACAAGAAACTTCCCAGGTATCTGTCCAGATCCAGGGATCCTCAAGCGGAAGCAGTGGATGCATTGTCACTTCCTTGGAAGTATCATCCTGCCTATATCTTTCCGCCTCTAGTTCTTCTTCCAAGAGTGATCTCCAAGATTCTGAAGGAATGCTCGTTTGTTCTGCTGGTAGCTCCAGCATGGCCTCACAGGTTTTGGTATGCGGATCTTGTCCGGATGGCCTCTTGCCAACCGTGGACTCTTCCGTTAAGACCAGACCTTCTGTCGCAAGGTCCTTTTTTCCATCAGGATCTCAAATCCTTAAATTTAAAGGTATGGAGATTGAACGCTTGATTCTTGGTCAAAGAGGTTTCTCTGACTCTGTGATTAATACTATGTTACAGGCTCGTAAATCTGTATCTAGAGAGATATATTATAGAGTCTGGAAGACTTATATTTCTTGGTGTCTTTCTCATCATTTTTCCTGGCATTCTTTTAGAATTCCGAGAATTTTACAGTTTCTTCAGGATGGTTTAGATAAAGGTTTGTCCGCAAGTTCCTTGAAAGGTCAAATCTCTGCTCTTTCAGTTCTTTTTCACAGAAAGATTGCTAATCTTCCTGATATTCATTGTTTTGTACAAGCTTTGGTTCGTATAAAACCTGTCATTAAGTCAATTTCTCCTCCTTGGAGTTTGAATTTGGTTCTGGGGGCTCTTCAAGCTCCTCCGTTTGAACCTATGCATTCATTGGACATTAAATTACTTTCTTGGAAAGTTTTGTTCCTTTTGGCCATCTCTTCTGCCAGAAGAGTTTCTGAATTGTCTGCTCTTTCTTGTGAGTCTCCTTTTCTGATTTTTCATCAGGATAAGGCAGTGTTGCGAACTTCTTTTGAATTTTTACCTAAGGTTGTGAATTCCAACAACATTAGTAGAGAAATTGTAGTTCCTTCATTATGCCCTAATCCTAAGAATTCTAAGGAGAAATCATTGCATTCTTTGGATGTTGTTAGAGCTTTGAAATATTATGTTGAAGCTACTAAGACTTTCCGAAAGACTTCTAGTTTATTTGTCATCTTTTCCGGTTCTAGAAAAGGCCAGAAAGCTTCTGCCATTTCTTTGGCATCTTGGTTGAAATCTTTAATTCATCATGCCTATGTTGAGTCGGGTAAAACTCCGCCTCAGAGGATTACAGCTCATTCTACTAGGTCAGTTTCTACTTCCTGGGCGTTTAGGAATGAAGCTTCGGTTGATCAGATTTGCAAAGCAGCAACTTGGTCTTCTTTGCATACTTTTACTATATTCTACCATTTTGATGTGTTTTCTTCTTCTGAAGCAGTTTTTGGTAGAAAAGTACTTCAGGCAGCTGTTTCAGTTTGAATCTTCTGCTTATGTTTTTATTTAAACTTTATTTTGGGTGTGGATTATTTTCAGCAGGAATTGGCTGTCTTTATTTTATCCCTCCCTCTCTAGTGACTCTTGCGTGGAAAGATCCACATCTTGGGTAGTCATTATCCCATACGTCACTAGCTCATGGACTCTTGCTAATTACATGAAAGAAAACATAATTTATGTAAGAACTTACCTGATAAATTCATTTCTTTCATATTAGCAAGAGTCCATGAGGCCCACCCTTTTTTTGTGGTGGTTATGATTTTTTTGTATAAAGCACAATTATTCCAATTCCTTATTTTTTATGCTTTCGCACTTTTTTCTTATCACCCCACTTCTTGGCTATTCGTTAAACTGATTTGTGGGTGTGGTGAGGGGTGTATTTATAGGCATTTTGAGGTTTGGGAAACTTTGCCGCTCCTGGTAGGAATGTATATCCCATACGTCACTAGCTCATGGACTCTTGCTAATATGAAAGAAATGAATTTATCAGGTAAGTTCTTACATAAATTATGTTTTTTCTCCTTTTCAATGGAACCCCCTTCAGAATCAGTTTCAGAGAAAGGAAATACATAAATATCAGAAGTTTGACATATTTCTGGAGATTCCCATAACTCCAGAAATTTTGGAAAATTTCTCCCTATCACCACCTCATGGGCTAAATCTGGTACTACACCAACACAATATTTTAATTTACCACACTGGGTCTCAATCTCCACCTCAGCTGTAGGATATTCCCGTTTATCTCCATGAACACAGATAATTCCCATTTTTTTCCCATAATCTAATACTGCATCTGGTACTAAAGATTTAGCCACTAGTGTGACCATACTTCCTGAATCAAGCAAAGCCCTAGACACTTTACCATTAACCGTCACAGTACACCAATGGGAATCATTATTAACAGAGCTGTTGCTATTAGACAATAGTGAATGTGGAACATTCCAGTCCGTAAATTCATCTTTATCACAGTCTCTAGCAATATGCCCAACCTCATTACATTTAAAACATCTTACAGGTTGGTTATATTTAAATGTTTCCTTAATTCCTGGGGAAATGTCTCTGGTGTTTTGCCTATACACCTGCTGCTCTCTTATCCCCTTTATCCCCTGAACAGTCTTACCAGTTCTTGTAGAGCTCTGGGACTTGGGATTGTGGGGCTGATCCATTGAAGATTGTTGCAAAACTTCTCCTGAAGCTATAAATCTTTCGACCAATACAATCAACTGATCCGCTGTTTGAGGATCACCTTGATTAACCCACCACCGCAGGGAAGTAGGTAATTCACGCTGAAACCAGTCCATCACCAGTAGTTCCACTATTTTGGTAGCCGAATTAACCTCTGGTTGCAGCCACTTCCTGGCAAGGTGTATAAGGTCGAACATCTGGGATCTGGCAGCATTATGAGATGAAAACATCCAGGAATGGAATCTTTGTGCACGGACTGCCGAAGTCACCCCCAGGCGTGCAAGGATTTCTGCTTTCAATTTCTCATAGTCACTGGCTTGTGCTGGCTCTAAATCAAAGTAGGCCTTCTGAGGTTCACCACTAAGAAATGGCGCAAGTATACTCGCCCACTCAACTGTCGGCCATTTTTCTCTTTCTGCTGTGCGTTCAAATGCCAAAAGATACGCCTCAACATCATCAGCTGCTGTCATTTTTTGAAGATAATGACTAGCCCTTATTACTCTGGAACCTTGGCTGCCACCAACATATTCAGAGTTCAGTCTTTCTGATATGGCTTGAACCTCTCGTTGCAGAGTCTGTGTAGCACTTTGCTGCTCCTCCCGGGTCTTCCTGAATGTCTCAGCTTGCACAGCAGCCATCTGTTGTATCAACAATTCAGTGTTCTCCTTCTGTGATTTAGCCAACAGCATAGCACTCTCTGACTGGGCCAAGACCAACTGTTGCAGTGCTGCACTATTTTCAGCAGCTTTTCTGTTAGTCTCTTGCTGTATAGCATTAGAATGGATCAAAGCTTTAATGACTTCCTCCATGTTGCTTGCAGATTATTATGCCCACAGACTTACAACGTGGTTGCCCGTATTCTCCACCAAGTGTAACAGGAAACACTTTTAACCACGGTCTTCTAGGGCACAAATGCAGCACAGGACAATCCACTGTAGTTTAAAAGGCTTTATTTTTCACAGCAATAACAAACAGGCAGTTCATTTTCAAAAGAGGGGAATCCTTCCTCTGCAGCAAAGTTAAGTACTTTTAAATGTGTCCCAGCACTTCACAGCATTCCACAAGTGCTTTGTAAAAATAATGTCCTTTTACAGTTCACAGGAACAAAAGTCTTTTACACAGTGTAACAAAACACACACACCAGCTTCTGTAGCTGTATATCTCTCTCTCTAGGCCTAAGTGAGGCTGCTATTTAAACCCTCACAACTTCTAATTAGCCACACCTGTGATTAGCTGCTGGACAGCTTCACAGCTGTCTGGGATAATCAAATACACACTCTTTCTCCCTGGGGTTTTAACTGAAAGGAGAAATAGCATGTACAATGCTTGGTCTTAAATATCTTCCATTTATAACCAGGCCTTGCTTTCTGTCACAATATCTATACCTATATATAATCATGTGTGTATATATATATATATATATATATATATATATATATATATATATATATATATAGTGTACCAAAATACCATCAGATATACTGTACTGTATATAGAAATATGTTTTTATGAATAAATAGAGCATATCCTTCTATGTGCCTTCTATGGGGGAATATGTTAACGCGATCGTGATATTCGGAGTTCATTTTACTTTCAACTTGTAATACAAGCTCTACCCAACGTGATCGAAAACCTTACTTCTAGCAGAGTTAGCGCGTGATCAAGAGCATTAAATACCGCTCCACTTGTAATCTGGCCTATAGTTGGATAGATACAAAGATAGATATATAGACAGATAGATTGCTACAAATATATATAGATAGACACAAAGATTGATAGATCAATTAATAGATATATAGATAGATTGCTACAAATACATATAGATAGACACAAAGATTGATAGATCAATTAATAGATATATAGATAGATTGCTACAAATACATATAGATAGACACAAAGATTGATAGATTGATAAATAGATATATAGATAGATTGCTACACATATATATAGATAGACACAAAGATTGATATATCGATAGATATATAGATAGATAGATTGCTACAAATATATATAGATAGACACAAAGATTGATAGATCAATAAATAGATAGATAGATAGATTGCTACAAATATATATAGATTGACACAAAGATTGATAGATCGATAAATAGATATATAGATAGATAGATTGCTACAAATATAAATAGATAGACACAAAGACTGATAGATAGATAAATAGATATATAGATAGATAGATTGCTACAAATATAAATAGATAGACACAAAGACTGATAGATAGATAAATAGATATATAGATAGATAGATTGCTACAAATTTATATAGATAGACACAAAGATTGATAAATAGATATATAAGATTCCAAGAATTTGTCTTGCTGCAGAAACACCTATCACAAATCAACTGCAGAATACTTTGTGTTCAACTTGTATCATCTTGTCAAAGTGAGGAAGCAAACTGTGTGTGGGCTTAAATTCATGTCTTCATCTCCCTCCCTCTGGTATCAGAGCAACTGATTTCTATATATGTATTAAGTATGTCTTACAAATAAAATATTTAACCTTCTTCTCTTGTGATCTCTGAGAGTGCAGCCTTGGAGAAGTTTGTTTAACCCCTTGAGTGCTAAGCTGGATTTCAGGGTGTTTTATTTTTTTAAATATATTTTTTTGTAATTTTTTTTTTTCTTTCAGATCCCCAAGACTTATATCGTCGGAAAGGTTAGGCGAAAGGGGGTCTGTAGCTGCTTAAATGGCTGAGATACGGGCTTCTAAGCAGCATGCTCCATTTCCCTATACTGTCTATTGTATTTTTTTATTTTTTTTTTAAAGTTGCGCGGTGATGTCATCAGTATCACGTCATTGCGCGTGACATCACCACGCAAAGCATGAAGCCCTGGCGATGCCTGTCACTATGCAGGCCAGATCGGCCGGGGTAGGAGCGGGTGGAAGCCCCCAGATCTCCCTCAAGGTGGGAAAGTGCTAGCAACGGCTCTGAGGCGTTGTTAGCACCTGACTGAGACAATTTGCGACGGCTCAGAGCCGTCATTAGCACTCAAGGGGTTAAAGGAACAGTAACGTCAGAATTAGACTTTTATAATTCAGATAATTTACGTCTATTATCAAATTTGCTGCGTGGTATCCTTTATTGAAGAGTAGGGTCAGGAGAAGCAATGAGCTACAAGAACATATATGGTGAGTCAATAAGAAGAAGCAATGTACAGCCACTAATCAGCACACTGCGTCTGAGCCTACCTGGGTATGCCTTTCAACAACAAGATGTAGAGAGAACAAAGCAAATTAGATAATACTGTAGAAGTAAATAGGAAAGTTGTACAAAATTGCATGCTCTATCTGATTCACATAAGTTTATTTTTAACTTTTCTGTCCCTTTAATGGGACGTTGTAGTAAAAGATATATTAATACAGCAGTATCAGTAGTGTAATTCTGACAAGTACGTTCTTCTAATTCTGATTGGCTAATAGCTACTTCCTGCTGATGCTCATTGGCTAACTGGATCTACCGTCCACTGCTCATATTTAAAAGCTGTTCTTTCAGATCGATGTCCCTTTATATTTGGGAGGTCACAGGTTGTACAGTAGGGACGGGCGTACCTCAGTATGCTCTGATGGAAATGAGCTAAGTTTCAACAAATAATACCAAGAAAAAAAAGGTATTCACTTCTGTGTCCTTTCACTTCTGTGTCCCTTAGGCTTAAAGAATAATAAAAGGCAATGTACAAAAAGTATTTATTTCTTTGCTTTTCCTGTAATTTACCTCTGCTAATTATAATTTTGGACACTCCCCAGGGAAGGACTGGAGTGTGCTGCATACTTAAGTATGTTGGCATTAGTTTGACCCTGCTGCATGTTAAACAGTGATTGCATGCAGCAGTTCACAAGCTCATTTACTTACCTCTGCTCTTTGATTGTCCGCAATGAAGAAGACCAAAAAAATACAGTCATGTGGAATATAGAGGGGATTTTTCCTGGGCTGCTCTGGATTTTTAAAATGTTTAACTTATAATATCTATCCATCCATCCATCTATCCATCCACACACTATATGGCCAAAAGCATGTGGACACCTGACCATCACAGCTATATGAGCTTGTTAGATCATCCCATTCCAAAAGCATGGGCATATGTATAGTATAAAATATGGACGCCCCCTCTTTTGCGGCTATAACAGCCGCAACTCTTCTGGGAAGGCTTTCCACAAGATTTTGGAGCGTGTCTGTAGAAAAGAATGCCCATACTACCAAATTACATTTGTGAGGTCAAGCACTGATGCTGGATGAGAAGGTCTGGCTCATAATTGGAGTTCCATTTCATCCCAAAGTTGTTCAGTGGGGTTAAGGTTAGGGCACCGTCCCACCATTCCAAACTTATCAAAGCATGTCCTCATGAACCTCAATTTGTGCACAGGGGCACAGTCATGCTGGAGCAGGAAAGGGTCTTGCCCAAGATGTTGCCACTAAGTTTTTAAGCACCCAATTGCCTAAAATGTCTTTGTGTTCTGTAGCATTAAGACTTGAACTAAGGAGCATAGTCCAACTCGTAAAAAACAGCCCCAGACCATTATTCCTCCTCCACCAAACTTTACAGTAGGCACTAGGAATTTTGGAATTGTTCTTCTGACATCCACCACACCCAAGTTCTCCCCTCAAACTGCCAGATAGTGAAGCGTGATTCATCACTCCAGAGAAGATATTTCCACTGCTCCAGAGTCCAGTGGCGGCGTACAACCCCAATTCTGAAAAAGTTGGAAAAGTATGGAAAATGCAAAAACACAAACATAAAGAGTCATTTGAAAATTCAGTTTACCCTGTACTATATTGAAAACACTTTTTTTTTTCTTTCTTCAATTTTTATTGAGGACAAAGAAGTGAATGTACGTACATTATAAAATACAAACAATACACCAATCAATCACTTTAAATCTGAGAAACAGATGTATACAATCAAAAATACAGTCCTCACCATTTTTTCACCCCTAACTTATAGGTGTAGGTCACTTTTGGACCTGTAGTGTTATAAAGGTCTATTAACCTGGGGTTAACTTAAGAAACAAACATTCAAACGTTGCATGTTTAAGGGATATACTGCTATATTAGGAAAATTATTTAAGGAAAGGAGATGCAAGGGCCAAAACCGGTCAATCAAATAGTATGTAATTCAGTACAATGGGGCCTATTTATGTAAGTGCGAGCGGACATGATACAATGTAGCATATCATGTCCGCTGCACATCGATAAATGCTGACAGCATACAGTGTCGGCATTTATCATTGCAGCAACAGTTCTTGTGAACTGCTGGTGCAATGCCGCCCCTGCAGATTCAGGGCCAATCGGCCACTAGCAGTGGGTGTCAATCAACTCGATCGTATTCGATCGGGTTGGTTTCTGTCCGTGGCCTCAGAGCAGGCGGACAAGTTATGGAGCAGCGGTCTTTAGACCACTGCTTTAAAACTTCTGTTTTCAGCGAGCCTGAAGGCTCGCACGGAAACAGGGGCATCAAGCTCCAAATGAAGCTTAATAAAACAGCCCCGATGCCTGAAAGAAAGTGAAGAGGTATTTTCAAATTTAGTAACTATGGGGTAATAATAACTAGTTTGCAGGAGCTTGATCTTTTTGTTATACGCCATTTTAAAGTTACAATAGGGAGCTTAGTTTACTGTATAAATATATTGCAGAGATCGATTACTATTGTCCCTCGTACAATGCATATATTATCATCTAGTGATCAGTAAGTGAACCTATCTTAAAAATTATGTAAGTGTGGAAGTAAACTATCATTTAGTTGTGCAAGGAGAATTAAGTACAAAAACGCAGTAAGGGTTAATCTGGCAATGGTATATTGTACAATATATAGATAATGACATATGGGCTTGATGACAATGGGGTAAATAAATTCAGGAAGATATGTAATGGTGCTTAAGGCATTTGTCAGTACGTGGCTCTCGCCTTGGCCGCAAGCCGCAAGGAGGTAACCGGTCTCGTAGCCAAACCCCAGGATCTATATTAGGATGAGGCAAGCTTTATGTAGTAATCAATATATTATTTTGATTTGTTATATCTCCACTGTCTCGTGGTCCAACATTTTCATATCTTTTTAAGGATATAAATTATATCGTTTTATCTAGTATTATCGGCAGTGAACTGCTGTTTAAGGATACTAACTGAATAAGAGATCAAACATGAAAAGAGGAAAAAGATAGCTCCCGGACTGTGGGATCTATTCCAACTTAACAATATAAAGGTTAAAACACTTTAAATAGTATAAATATGAGACACATAAGAGCGGTATACATAGACTGCTAAGAATAAAAGCTAGTAACCCTTGTTTTTTACTGGGATGAGATTTTCTTTAAATGTGTGAAGCATGCCTGAGCTATGTAAATCAGAATAGTCTGGGAGTCCCAGAGCCAGGCTTAAAGGGTGCCACCCAGGGTTTCCACTGTGTCTTATTCGTGTGTGAAAGTGTCCAAAGTCCCAGTTGAGGAGCCGCTTAAGGTTTTGCAGTCTTTGCCCTTTCTGGAACTCTTCACCAGTCCTCTGGTAAACTGCACGGTAGCAGTTGCAGCACTATTTTGCGCCATATCATATGATTGTGTCTCTTGCTTAGTACCCTGTTGCCTGACAAGAAGAGGTGTCGCGCATTTGGGCCCATATGCTGGGACATTGTTTGTTTGATGTATTGGTACATTGCTGTCCATTGTGGCACGATCTAAATTGCTAACTGTGACAGGTTGCTTGTTAAGATATGACTCAGTAAAGTGGATTATCTTGTGGGGGGAGATCTGCCCGTGATCTCTCTGTGGTGGTGCTGGAGGTGTAAGATATGGGTGGAGTATTTGCATGGGTAAGCTTATGTCCCCTTTAGCAGTAGCATCTGGTGCTTTGAAAGTAGTAGTAGGTAACGTGTTTTTCTTAAAAAAAACGCTGTTGTCTGGTTTGGGAGCAGACGTGGAACAATTTTTATTGTGTGTGTTCCCAGATAGTTTGCACGCTTGATCATCAAGTTGTATTCTGGTCAGGGCTGTGTTCTGGGAATTTTTCTGCGACACATTGATATGGACATTCTGATCCCGCTCTGTAACTGTTAATCCACGTTCTGTTGAGATGGCTTTACAAATATTAACTCCTGATTCTTCAGGGGGTAAGCAGATTGTATACATGTATCCAGTGGGTTTGCTAGTTGTGATGTTTCTATTTGTAAGTATGCTTCAAAGCTTGTCCAGGGGAGCTCTCTCAATCAGGGTTATGAGTTTCTCAAGCTTTTCCAGGTGCCGATCGAAGTGCTCCTGCAGATTTAATTCCCATGAGCTTTCCATTCTCATATCTGTGTTATATATTTTATGCTTTGCTAAGGCTGGTTTGAGAAGCTTGACAGTTTAATACAGTTAAGGCCAGATACCTTGTTTGACTGAGGGGTAGGCGTTGCCTATAATGAGCTGCCGCTCTAGGCCTGTATCGTCCGGTTTAAGGTTTCCAGCGTCAATAATACAGTACAAACTATTGTGATTAGCGCTTCTCGATATAACACTGTAAGTCAGGTGGTAGTTTAGAATAATTTGCTGTATGATGCCTTTTATAATCGGCGTATTATAAGTGAATCAGCCGGAGCTCATGAAAGTGCAACCGTTCAGGATCGCTGTTCGGAAAGGCCCCCGAAAACACATTATTAACACATTATTGGATGCTTTACTTTGTGAATTTAATGTATTTTTGAAAATATTCACTCATTTCAAATATGATGACTGCAACACACTCCAAAAAAGTTGGGACAGGGGCAATTTAGGACTAATAATAATGTGACAAGTTGAAATAAGAAGGTGATGGGAAACAGGTGAGGCAATCATATAATCATAGTATATAAGGAGCCTCCAACAAAGGCTTAGTCCTTCAAGAGTAAGGATGGGTTGAGGCTCGCCAATCTGCCAACAGATCTGTCAGCAAATAATCCAACCCTTTAACTGTCAGTATTTGCAGTTTAGCTTCTGTTTACCTTCTTACGTCATCTTGGTCACATTGTTTTTGGGCAGCGCTTCTTGCGTCGTCGTGGTCACGTCATCCTTGGTGCCGTTACTTGCGTCATTATGGTTGCATCGTTTTGGATGTCGCTACATGCATCGTTGTGGTTGCGTAATTTTTTGGCGGCGCTTCTGCGTTGTCACACTTGAGTCATTTTTGGCGCAACCTTTTGGCTTTAAATATCAGAACTGCCATATTTTCCTTGCTCGAGTATAGTATTTTGTTACCTTTGTTTGAGCTTATTCTTTGATTCTCTTTTTAAATCGGATTGAACACTGCCTTAGGCTTCTCTAACTCCCTTTTGTTACCATGAAAGATTGGACTGATACCTGGCTTTGAAATCGGATTGGACATTGACCTCGCTCCTTCTATTCTCCTACTCTTCAGGTCCCGGATTTTGGTGTCCTCTTCCTGATTGGAGAGGTTCCTTTATTCAGGTACTATGCTGTTTTCTATTCTGCACTTGTCCAGTCTCTGTCAGGACTTGTCCAGAGCCCTTGGCAGGGCCGCCATCAGGGGGTGACAGGGGTGACTCCTGTCAGGGGCCCAATGAGCCAGGGGGGCCCCATGAGGCAAGAACTTTTAAATTTGGGCAGCCACCAGTGGTACTACAGCAGAGTGCTAATTGAGCATGGGAAATGTTATTACAAGGAGTAAAGTATTATCATTTGAGAGGATTTCTTTGTGTGCACTAAACCACTATGCGCAGTGTGAGACAGACTTGGCACTTTGTACAGTGTGTACCTGAGTCAGACGGCAGATCACTTTAATTTGCAGAGGAGGTAGTACTTACTTAGCAAATGTGTTTTATTTCTTTGTGCAATTTTGGATTGTAACTTCAGTGTGGTAGTAGTTGTTTGGTGGGGCTAGGGGTCCATAAAAACACATTTTTTTAGCAGCAGTGTATTTATGATTATTTGACAATGCTGTAGAAATTCTATATTTAAAACCATGCAGAAATACAGATATGCATTATATATATATATATATATATATATATATATATATATATATATTACATTCCAGTTTACTGCCCCTTTATGCTAGGATTTTCCAGATGCAAGGAGGCATTTTATCTAAGATTTTTACATCTGCATAACATTTTATACTCTCAGACTAAGATTGCTCAGTGTTTGAAACAAGACAGGTTAACTTAAAACTGTTCAGTTTACACTACAGCTGACTTAATTTTGAAATACATACCAACAAGCCTAAATCCTGCATTTAACCAGATCTAATGGTATGAGTACCACAGCTTATGGTCCCACCAAGACAATATAGAGTACAGCATTTTCAAAATCCATAAGTACAGCTGCCATCTACCCAGCTCATTAATGTACAATTTTGAATTCACAGAATTATTTTTGTTGTATTTTATTTTTGTTGTGTATGTCTGTGTTTTCTGTGGATGTCTCTGTGAGGGTGTGTGTGTATGTATGTATGTATGTCTGTGTTTTCTGTGGATGTCTCTGTGAGGGTGTGTGTTTTATGTGGGTGTCTCTGTGAGGGTGTGTGTATGTCTTTGTGTGTTTTCTGTGGATGTCTCAGTGAGAGTGTGTGTATGTATGTCTTTCTGTGTTTTTTATGTGGTTGTCTCTCTGTGTGTGTATGTCTTTGTGTGTTTTCTGTGGGTGTCTCTGTGTGTGTGTGTATGTCTTTGTGTGTTTTCTGAGGCTGTCTCTGTTGGTGTTTCCTTGGGTGTATGTGCAAGTTTGAGTTTGTGTGTGTGTGTCCATTGTCTGTTCCTTTTTAGGACATTTTGACCTTACTACTAATTATTCACATCTTTCTACAGACTTTGAGACTAACAAGACCTTTCCGGAAGTAACCAATCCACCATTTAACCTTTAAATTATTGTTTAGGCAGTTCAGGGCCCTTCCTTTCAGCCACTGCATGCTGTTGTCATAATTTAGTTGTCATCTTCCTTTACAAAAAGATAATCAGAACTCCATATTTTGTTTTCTACATCTCCTTTTTTTTTTACAAAACTGTAGTTTACCTCATTACTTGTCAGGTCAATGTAAACAAGTGCTAAGTGTCTGTTTGGGTGTCTGTGTCTTAGTGTGTTTCTTTGCGTGTCTGCTAGAGTGTCTATATGTGAATCCTTATGTGTGAGTGTGTTTGTGTGTTTCAGTGTATGAGTGTGTCTGTGTGTGTGTTACTACCTTTACAACATTTCCAAGTTTAAATAGACAATTAAAAATAAAGTGCATATACGTTTTAGTCACTTGGTCAAAAATTGCACATGTCAAAGGAAGGGGGGGGGGGGGATCCCTGATCAATGGTTGAGTCAGGGGCCCCAAAATTTACTAGTGGCGGCCCTGGCCCTTGGTGTGGTTTTTCTCATTCCTACCTCAGTCTCTGGGTAATTTTGACTTTGACACTAACTTGAGTAGTGTGACATAGAGAACGACATTCCCCAAAGACAAATCAGTAGGATTTTGGGCATTTCACCTTCTACAGTGCACAATATAATTAAAAGATTCAAGAAATCCTGTCAAATCTCGGTGCGTAAAGGGCAAGGCCCGAAAACCAAATGCGCCAAATGCGCATGATCCCAGATCCCTCAGACGTCAGTGTCTCAAAAACTGTCATGAGTCTGTTATGAATATCCTGATGTGCTCAGGAATACTTTGGTAAACCTTTGTCATTCATAACACCATTCACCGCTGCATCCACAGATGCAAGTTAAGGCTTTACTATGCAAAGCAGAAGCCATATATCAACCCTGTCCAGAAGCACCACTGACGTCTCTGGGCTCGGTCTCATCTGAGATGGACAGTAGCATAGTGGAATCGTGTTGTGTGGTGTGACAAGTCAACATTTCAAATAGTTTTTGGAAAAAAACAGCCATTGTGTTCTCCAGGCCAAAGAGGAAAAGGACCATCCAAGCTGTTATTAGCGTCAGGTCCAAATGCCAGCGTCTGTCATGGTATGGGGATGTGTCAGTGCCCAGGGCATGGGTAACGTGCACATCTGTGAGGCACCATTAGTGCAATAAGATATGTATACATTTTGGAGCAACATATGCTGCCATCCAGACATAGTCTTTTCCAGGGACATCCCTGCATTTTCCAGCAGGAAAAAAGCCAAACCACATTCTGCCTGTATTACAAGTGCATGGTTGCATAAGCAGAGAGTGCGCAAGGCCGTCCTGCAGTCCTGACCTCTCTCCGATTGAGAATGTGTGGCGCATTATAAAGTGCAAAATAAGGCAACGAAGGCCCCGTACAGTTGCGCAGCTAAAGACAAACATAATAGATAAATGGGGAAAAATTCCACTTGCTAAACTTTACCAACTCGTGTCTTCAGTGCCCAAACACTTAATAAGTGTTAATAAATAAAAAAGTGATGTTACACAGTGGTAAACAGTTGACTGTCCCAGCTTTTTTGGAGTGTGTTGCAGTCATCAGATTTGAAATGAGTTTATATTTTAAAAAATACATTAAATTCACAAAGCATCAAATAATGTGTTAATATTGTGTTAATAATGTGTTTTTTTGCATCTTCCACACTGTCCCAACTTTTTCGGAATTGGGGTTGTACCTTACACCACTACAAATGACGCTTGGAATTGCACATTGATACAAGGCTTGTGTGCACCAGTTCAGCCATTTAAACCCATTTCATGAAGCTCCCAACACATAGTTCTTGTACTGATGTTGCTTCCAGAGGCAGTTTGGAACTGTGCAGTGAACAATGCAACAGATGATAGGTGATTTTTACGTGCTGGGCTCTTCAGCACTCAACAGCCCTATTCTGTGAGTTAGCGTGGTATAATACTTTGTGGCTGAGCTGTTGTTGCTCTTAGACTTTTCCACTTCACAATAATATGTATGTATGTATGTGTGTGTATGTATATATTTATATAGATCAATGTAAATATTTGCATAGGAAATTAGCACATCTAGGCAAGATTCCCCGCTTGCTTTTTCCCAGAAATACTCCATATACAATGTTACCAATGCACAAGAGAATTCTGGGTAAGATATGCAAATTAGATATACAAATTCTCATTTTTTTTGCTTCAAATACTGTTTTAACACAGCGATCCTTTTAACAGGATTATTGCAGCAATCCAGAAATCACTCACTAGACAGCCTGTTTCGTTCTTTTTGGAACTCATCAGTAGGAGATAGATTTGTGGTTGTTGCATTGGTAAAGCTACTTTCAGGGTTAAACCAAAATTCATTAAAATTATGGGGGAGATAAAAAACTGAAATTAAAATCCTCCATGTCTCAAAATTAGATCAATGTAAATATTTGCATAGGAAATTAGCACATCTAGGCAAGATTCCCCGCTTGCTTTTTCCCAGAAATACTCCATATACAATGTTACCAATGCACAAGAGAATTCTGGGTAATTTAATGAATTTTAATGAATTTTGGTTTAACCCTGAAAGTAGCTTTACCAATGCAGCAACCAGAAATCTATCTCCTACTGATGAGTTCCAAAAAGAACGAAACAGGCTGTCTATTGAGTGATTTCTGGATTGATGCAATAATCCTGTTTAAAGGATTGCTGTGTTAAAACAGTATTTGAAGCAAAAAAACTGAGAATTTGTATATCTTACCCAGAATTCTCTTGTGCGTTGGTAACATTGTATATGGAATATTTCTGGGAAAAAGCAAGCGGGGAATCTTGCCTAGATGTGCTAATTTCCTATGCAAATATTTACACACACATATATATATATATATATATATATATTCTTATATGTTCATATGCACATTACCATTCCACACTCTTTATTTTGACCTGCGCAGAGTATCCTGCATGGGGACTGTATCATATGCCATTTGTGACTTATGGAGTTTGTAATTCATTTTATTCATTGTCCTTTTTAGAAGACCCATTACTGTATCCCACTTAATTTTCCCCCCACCCTCTCTTTTCTATTCTATCTATCCCCTCATTCTCACCTAACCTCTCTTTCTCCATTCTTTCTTCTGCGTTCTCACTATTCCTCCCTCTTTCTCGCTCCTTGATTTTCTTCCCACATTTTCCCTTTCACCCCCAAATTTCTTTCCCTTCATTCATTCCCTACTTTCTCTCACTCAAACTCTCCATTTTCCACCATCCATCTTATCTTTTTCATCCTCTATCCCCCATTCTCACTCTTCCGTCCTCTCTTTTCCATTCTCTAGACTCTTTCCACTGCCCACCACCTCTCTTCCTTTCTTTCCCAAACTCTCTTCCATTTTTTTATCCTCAGACCTCTCACTCCTGGTTTCTTTCTTATCTTCTCTCCATCCTCTCTCGCCCAATAAATCCTCCTCATCCCCTCTCTACTTAATCCCATCCCTAATTATATTACTCTATCCTCTCTTACCCATTATTTCCTGTCCATGTACATTACTGACATTCCCTCAATTCATATGCCTTAATCATCTATTCTTTACATTTCTCTATATATTGTCTTTCTTTATTGATAAATATAGACAGATATTTGAGTTTCTCGTATATATTATAAGTTTGTTTATCCTTACATTGCTCACTCACAAAGTTCTAAAGCAGCCAGCAGCTCAGTCTATTCACCCTATGCATTTTACCCCATTCTCAACATTTCTCCCATCTTCCTTTAATATTTCCTTTGTGGGTTTTTTTTTAAGGTTTTTTTTTTTTTATCAGACACCAGTTGGAGCTCACACTCATTGCCTTTGAGAATATGGATTTTTATCAAGAGATGATACAGTGAGAAAATGAGTTGTGGGATACAACATATTGGGAAGAAGCCAATTAAGTCAAAGAGACAACTGATTTGCCTTTTAAAATGTTTTGTTATTTTTTTTGCTCAATTGAGGCAGTAAGACATAAAATAAGGAGATATTTTATTTAACCCATAATGGGCCAGTTTACGAGTGGAGCCCTAACACTTATGCACTAGCGATATTGGGATTTTATTCTAACTTTGGCTTTTTGTGCGGATTAGGTTAGCACGTGAGCGAAAAAAATTTACTACCCAATGTGCGCAAAAAGCTTACTTCTAGCCGAGTTAGTAAAGGGATATAAAAGCCATTATTTTACAAATGCAGTATAGACACACACACACAAATATATATATATATATATATATATATATATATATATATATATAAGTCCAAAAGGAAAAAAGTGAATGGCTCCAGCACTGTTTCTTTAAAAGTGAAAAAACCTTTATTAAGGTGACAAAATGAACAAACAGCAACGTTTCGGGTAACGCAGACCCTTAATCATGCTATGGATTGCTCTGCAGCACAGCTTTAAATAGGCCAGATGGCTTAATTACACACATATTAACTCCATATTGGCTAAACTTTTTTTGACCATTGATAGAGATTACTACTGCCATCTATTGGGCCAATTCATGAATTACACATGTAGAAAAACTGAATTTTTTTTTAAGTCTAAACAAAAATGTTAAATACATAGGTAAAGTTAAACACATGAGCAGTGATGCAAAGTTTAATCATGACATCCAAAATTAAAAATGCATATATATATGAAGAAAGATAAAATTTATAAAAACAAATGGAGATCATAATCTCTATTCAGACCTACTGTATGTAGAGTTTTAAGTTGTTGAATCCACCATACTTCTCTCTTTTTGAGTTCAAGTTCCCTATTCCCTCCTCTCCTAAGTTTAGGGATATGGTCTATTATTTGGTACCTGAGTTGGCTGACAGTGTGTCCCATTTCAAGAAAATGGGAAGAAACTGGAAGGGTTTTATCTTGGCATCTAATTGAAGATTTATGCCCACTAATCCTATCTCTAATGGGGCGTGTAGTTTCCCCTACATAGCCCCTCCCACATGGGCATTTTAATAGGTAGACTACAAAGTCTGTGTCACAGGTATAGTACCCATTAATTTCCCAAATTTTTCGGTCATTGGTTTGTGCTATGTGTTTACCTTTTATCATAGAATTACATTGTGCACAATGAAGACAGGGGTATGAGCCCTTTTTGCCATTTCCTTAAGTCTAATTTCTTGCATATCCTTGTCCTGTACATTTCTAATAGTTCTTATAAATTGACTTTTTGGAATGGAAGAAAAAACTCTCTTAGGATGGTAACTATTATATTGTAGCAATGTATTACGATCAGTTAGCTTAACATAAAGATCTGTTTTAAGAACTGAATCTTTTTTGTATATGATCGTATCAAGGTAATTTATGGAGGTGTCAGAGAAATTTAAAGTAAATCTCAAACTATCAGTGCATTTATTAAGCTCATCAACAAAGTCTATTAAGGACATCATCTATATAGCGAAGCCATAGCCTACATTTAGTTTTAAAGTCTTGGTTGGTATAGACATTTTTCTCCTCAAATTGGCTAACAAAGATGTTGGCGTATGAAGGGGCCATATTCGAACCCATCGCGGTTCCACGTTTTTGTAAATAGAATGTGTCCTGAAAAAGAAAATAATTGAGATATAACAATATATTGAGTAGATCCTCAATAAAATTACTTTGTTGCAAAGAGAAGTTAGTTTCTTGTTTAATAGATTCAAGGGTAGCCTGAATGCCTGCTTCATGGGGGATACATGTGTAAAGGCTCACAACATCTAATGAGAAAAGGATATCGTTATCCACATCAGAAATATTAGAAAGTTTTTTCAACAAATCACCTGTATCTTTAAGAAAAGAGGTTTGTTTGGATGCAATAGGATTGAGAATCTTATCTATAAAAATAGCGATATGTGAAAATACAGAATCTGTACTGGCGACGATAGGGCTGCCAGGGGGGGCATTGTAATTTTTATGAAGTTTAGGTAGTGTATAAAACACAGGAGTAATAGGATCAGTTTTTATGAGGAATTTTGCAAGATCTTTTGAAATTATATTATTTTTTAGAGCTGTATCTATTGTTGTTTTAATTTCCTTCTTAACCTCCAATAAAGGGTCTCCCTCTAAAATCTGGTAGATACCACCATCAGATAACTGACCTAAAATTTCTTGTACATAAAACTCAGTATCTAATACAACAACCGCCCCACCCTTATCTGCATTTTTAATGGTGATGTTTTTTTTTTTTTTGAAAGATTTTTTAGTGCCTGCCTTTCTCCATAAGAAATATTACCTTTTTGTTTAAACTTTTTCTGTGATAGTAAATTCTTCACATCATTTTGAACAAACTTAATAAATGTTTCAACACCTGGGTTAGTTGAACTGGGGACAAAGGTAGACTTATTCTTAAGTTTTAAAGACTTTAGATTAAACATGGCATTATCACTATCAATAGATGTATCACAAACCATACCATCATTTTCATTGCCAAAGTGTGCCTTTAATTTTAAAGTGCGAAAAAATCTATATAAACCTTTTTCAACAGTAAATTCATTTACATGACTTGTAGGACAAAATGATAACCCCTTGCCTAACACAGAATATTCATCTTTAGATAAAGCATATTTAGAAATGTTCACAACAATATTACTATTATGAACTACATTAGTCATATCAGGATTACCATTCTCCTGTTGGATCAGTCCAGCCGGAGTGTATATAGACAGTTCAAAGGGATTTTGATCAGGGAGGTTTTTTTGGTACCTTGAATTTAGTGAGTCACTTTTTTCTTTCCCCTTTGCGGCTGTTTGTTCCTCACGCTGCTCCGCTGTGAGCGGGTGTCTCCACTGGGACCGGTGTTTCTTTCCTCCCCTCCGGTATCGTTTTCTGTACCGGAGCTGAAAAAATCTTCAGAGGAACTGGAAGGTGAGTTGCCCATTGCGGTTGTTTTCAGAGCGTGTCTCGCTCCTCTCCATACACCTCCGCCTCTGCCTTGTCGCTTCCACATGACGTCACGGCCGCGACTATCATGTGACCACCTGTATACACGATCTTGCTGGTAATCTTCTTCGTCTCTTGTAAACTTCTGTCTTTTAATTTCTTTCAGTTCCTTTTGGTAATCATCCAACAGTTTGTTCACCTCTGCTTTGATATTTTGTAATTCTTCCATGGAGAAATGGATATTCAATGCTTGTTCGCATTCTGTAACCAACACTTTTTGTTTGTCCATTTCTTCCTGGAGGCATTCAACTGTACACACAATAATGTCAAAAGAACACTTATTTAAAATGCACTCAAATGTTTTGCGATACTTTTCATTATTGGCCATAATGGTAGGTCTTAGCTTGATTCTCAGGCCTCTTGGAATCCGCCTTACCCTGTAGTATTCAGCCAAAGTGGTACTGTGTAGCTCATAGGATAACAATTTTTTGCATGCTTTTTCCCAATTCTTTGACATATTGGTGTTTGCTGTATCTCTAAGGAATTCTCTTGAACCTCTTGCAAGAGCTGTTATCCTAGAGGCATCTACATCCGAGTATGAAAAAACATCCAAATCTTCATTTTGCACCTCCATCAAGTGTGTAATGTGCTCGAGACCTCCACAGGAAGGTAACATACAAAGAAAGCAATAGGTCCAGCACAAGCAACAGTTCAGAGTTGGTTAGCAAAGTGCACGGTAGCCAGAGGGTCCTGCTCACCTCTCATATATAAGTCCAAAAGGAAAAAAGTGAATGGCTCCAGCACTGTTTCTTTAAAAGTGAAAAAACCTTTATTAAGGTGACAAAATGAACAAACAGCAACGTTTCGGGTAACGCAGACCCTTAATCATGCTATGGATTGCTCTGCAGCACAGCTTTAAATAGGCCAGATGGCTTAATTACAAACATATTAACTCCATATTGGCTAAACTTTTTTTGACCATTGATAGAGATTACTACTGCCATCTATTGGGCCAATTCATGAATTACACATGTAGAAAAACTGAATTTTTTTTAAGTCTAAACAAAAATGTTAAATACATAGGTAAAGATAAACACATGAGCAGTGATGCAAAGTTTAATCATGACATCCAAAATTAAAAATGCATATATATATGAAGAAAGATATAATTTATAAAAACAAATGGAGATCATAATCTCTATTCAGACCTACTGGATGTAGAGTTTTAAGTTGTTGAATCCACCATACCTCTCTCTTTTTGAGTTCAAGTTCCCTATTCCCTCCTCTCCTAAGTTTATGGATATGGTCTATTATTTGGTACCTGAGTTGGCTGACAGTGTGTCCCATTTCAAGAAAATGGGAAGAAACTGGAAGGGTTTTATCTTGGCATCTAATTGAAGATTTATGCCCACTAATCCTATCTCTAATGGGGCGTGTAGTTTCCCCTACATAGCCCCTCCCACAAGGGCATTTTAATAGGTAGACTACAAAGTCTGTGTCACAGGTATAGTACCCATTAATTTCCCGAATTTTTCGGTCATTGGTTTGTGCTATGTGTTTACCTTTTATCATAGCATTACATTGTGCACAATGAAGACGGGGGTATGAGCCCTTTTTGGGGGTAGTAAGATAGGTAATCCTACTGGTGTTTGTACTGCCAATGTCAGCCTTAACTAGGGTGTCCCTAATATTTTTGAATCGTCTATATGAGTGTATAGGGGGAGCTTGAAATTCAGATATATGAGGGTTAAACTTACCCAAAAGATACCAGTGTTTTTTAATGATATTAGCATGATCACTATGTGTATTAAATTCTGAAGAAAAAAAATATACGTTTATTCTTCTTCTTTGATTTAAAACCTTTCTCATGTAGAGCTTCATTTTTACATCTAGTGATCATAGATGGGGGATATCCTCTCTCTTTAAACTTGTTAGCCATTTCCTCAAGTCTAATTTCTTGCTTATCCTTGTCCTGTACATTTCTAATAGTTCTTATAAATTGACTTTTTGGAATGGAAGAAAAAACTCTCTTAGGATGGTAACTATTATATTGTAGCAATGTATTACGATCAGTTGGCTTAACATAAAGATCTGTTTTAAGAACTGAATCTTTTTTGTATATGATTGTATCAAGGTAATTTATGGAGGTGTCAGAGAAATTTAAAGTAAATCTCAAACTATCAGTGCATTTATTAAGCTCATCAACAAAGTCTATTAAGGATGAAATAGGGCCCCTCCATACGCCAAAGACATCATCTATATAGCGAAGCCATAGCCTACATTTAGTTTTAAAGAAGAATAATAAACGTATATTTTTTTCTTCAGAATTTAATACACATAGTGATCATATTGCTAATATCATTAAAAAACACTGGTATCTTTTGGGTAAGTTTAACCCTCATATATCTGAATTTTAAGCTCCCCCTATACACTCATATAGACGAGTCAAAAATATTAGGGACACCCTAGTTAAGGCTGACATTGGCAGTACAAACACCAGTAGGATTACCTATCTTACTACCCCCAAAAAGGGCTCATACCCCTGTCTTCATTGTGCACAATGTAATGCTATGATAAAAGGTAAACACATAGCACAAACCAGTGACCGAAAAATTCGGGAAATTAATGGGTACTATACCTGTAACACAGACTTTGTAGTCTACCTATTAAAATGCCCGTGTGGGAGGGGCTATGTAGGGGAAACTACACGCCCCATTAGAGATAGGATTAGTGGGCATAAATCTTCAATTAGATGCCAAGATAAAACCCTTCCAGTTTCTTCCCATTTTCTTGAAATGGGACACACTGTCAGCCAACTCAGGTACCAAATAATAGACCATATCCCTAAACTTATGAGAGGAGGGAATAGGGAACTTGAACTCAAAAAGAGAGAAGTATGGTGGATTCAACAACTTAAAACTCTACATGCAGTAGGTCTGAATAGAGATTATGATCTCCATTTGTTTTTATAAATTTTATCTTTCTTCATATATATATGCATTTTTAATTTTGGATGTCATAATTAAACTTTGCATCACTGCTCATGTGTTTAACTTTACCTATGTATTTAACATTTTTGTTTAGACTTTAAAAAAAAAAATTATGTGTGTAATTAAGCCATCTGGCCTATTTAAAGCTGTGCTGCAGAGCAATCCATAGCATGATTAAGGGTCTGCGTTACCCGAAACGTTGCTGTTTGTTCATTTTGTCACCTTAATAAAGGTTTTCTCACTTTTAAAGAAACAGTGCTGGAGCCATTCACTTTTTTCCTTTTGGACTTATATATGAGAGGTGAGCAGGACCCTCTGGCTACCGTGCACTTTGCTAACCAACTCTGAACTGTTGCTTGTGCTGGACCTATTGCTTTCTTTGTATGTTACCTTCCTGTGGAGGTCTCGAGCACATTACACACTTGATGGAGGTGCAAAATGAAGATTTGGATGTTTTTTCATACTCGGATGTAGATGCCTCTAGGATAACAGCTCTTGCAAGAGGTTCAAGAGAATTCCTTAGAGATACAGCAAACACCAATATGTCAAAGAATTGGGAAAAAGCATGCAAAAAATTGTTATCCTATGAGCTACACAGTACCACTTTGGCTGAATACTACAGGGTAAGGCGGATTCCAAGAGGCCTGAGAATCAAGCTAAGACCTACCATTATGGCCAATAATGAAAAGTATCGCAAAACATTTGAGTGCATTTTAAATAAGTGTTCTTTTGACATTATTGTGTGGACAGTTGAATGCCTCCAGGAAGAAATGGACAAACAAAAAGTGTTGGTTACAGAATGCGAACAAGCATTGAATATCCATTTCTCCACGGAAGAATTACAAAATATCAAAGCAGAGGTGAACAAACTGTTGGATGATTACCAAAAGAAACTGAAAGAAATTAAAAGACAGAAGTTTACAAGAGACGAAGAAGATTACCAGCAAGATCGTGTATACAGGTGGTCACATGATAGTTGCGGCCGTGACGTCATGTGGAAGCGACAAGGCAGAGGCGGAGTTGTATGGAGAGGAGCGAGACACGCTCCGAAAACAACCGCAATGGGCAACTCACCTTCCAGTTCCTCTGAAGATTTTTTCAGCTCCGGTACAGAAAACGATACCGGAGGGGAGGAAAGAAACACCGGTCCCAGTGGAGACACCCGCTCACAGCGGAGCAGCGTGAGAAACAAACAGCCACAAAGGGGAAAGAAAAAAGTGACTCACTAAATTCAAGGTACCAAAAAAACCTCCCTGATCAAAATCCCTTTGAACTGTCTATATACACTCCGGCTGGACTGATCCAACAGGAGAATGGTAATCCTGATATGACTAATATAATTCATAATAGTAATATTGTTGTGAACATTTCTAAATATGCTTTATCTAAAGATGAATATTCTGTGTTGGGCAAGGGGTTATCATTTTGTCCTACAAGTCATGTAAATGAATTTACTGTTGAAAAAGGTTTATATACATTTTTTCGCACTTTAAAATTAAAGGCACACTTTGGCAATGAAAATGATGGTATGGTTTGTGATACATCTATTGATAGTGATAATGCCATGTTTAATCTAAAGTCTTTAAAACTTAAGAATAAGTCTACCTTTGTCCCCAGTTCAACTAACCCAGGTGTTGAAACATTTATTAAGTTTGTTCAAAATGATGTGAAGAATTTACTATCACAGAAAAAGTTTAAACAAAAAGGTAATATTTCTTATGGAGAAAGGCAGGCACTAAAAAATCTTGCAAAAAATAAAAACATCACCATTAAAAATGCAGATAAGGGTGGAGCGGTTGTTGTATTAGATACTGAGTTTTATGTACAAGAAATTTTAGGTCAGTTATCTGATGGTGGTATCTACCAGATTTTAGAGGTAGACCCTTTATTGGAGGTTAAGAAGGAAATTAAAACAACAATAGATACAGCTCTAAAAAATAATATAATTTCAAAAGATCTTGCAAAATTCCTCATAAAAACTGATCCTATTACTCCTGTGTTTTATACACTACCTAAACTTCATAAAAATTACAATGCCCCCCCTGGCAGACCTATCGTTGCCAGTACAGATTCTGTATTTTCACATATCACTATTTTTATAGATAAGATTCTCAATCCTATTGCATCCAAACAAACCTCTTTTCTTAAAGATACAGGTGATTTGTTGAAAAAACTTTCTAATATTTCTGATGTGGATAACGATATCCTTTTCTCATTAGATGTTGTGAGCCTTTACACATGTATCCCCCATGAAGCAGGCATTCAGGCTACCCTTGAATCTATTAAACAAGAAACTAACTTCTCTTTGCAACAAAGTAATTTTATTGAGGATCTACTCAATATATTGTTATATCTCAATTATTTTCTTTTTCAGGACACATTCTATTTACAAAAACGTGGAACCGCGATGGGTTCGAATATGGCCCCTTCATACGCCAACATCTTTGTTAGCCAATTTGAGGAGAAAAATGTCTATACCAACCAAGACTTTAAAACTAAATGTAGGCTATGGCTTTGCTATATAGATGATGTCTTTAACGTATGGAGGGGCCCTATTTCATCCTTAATAGACTTTGTTGATGAGCTTAATAAATGCACTGATAGTTTGAGATTTACTTTAAATTTCTCTGACACCTCCATAAATTACCTTGATACGATCATATACAAAAAAGATTCAGTTCTTAAAACAGATCTTTATGTTAAGCCAAATGATCGTAATACATTGCTACAATATAATAGTTACCATCCTAAGAGAGTTTTTTCTTCCATTCCAAAAAGTCAATTTATAAGAACTATTAGAAATGTACAGGACAAGGATATGCAAGAAATTAGACTTGAGGAAATGGCTAACAAGTTTAAAGAGAGAGGATATCCCCCATCTATGATCACTAGATGTAAAAATGAAGCTCTACATGAGAAAGGTGTTAAATCAAAGAAGAAGAATAAACGTATATTTTTTTCTTCAGAATTTAATACACATAGTGATCATATTGCTAATATCATTAAAAAACACTGGTATCTTTTGGGTAAGTTTAACCCTCATATATCTGAATTTCAAGCTCCCCCTATACACTCATATAGACGAGTCAAAAATATTAGGGACACCCTAGTTAAGGCTGACATTGGCAGTACAAACACCAGTAGGATTACCTATCTTACTACCCCCAAAAAGGACTCATACCCCTGTCTTCATTGTGCACAATGTAATGCTATGATAAAAGGTAAACACATAGCACAAACCAATGACCGAAAAATTCGGGAAATTAATGGGTACTATACCTGTGACACAGACTTTGTAGTCTACCTATTAAAATGCCCGTGTGGGAGGGGCTATGTAGGGGAAACTACATGCCCCATTAGAGATTAGTGGGCATAAATCTTCAATTAAATGCCAAGATAAAACCCTTCCAGTTTCTTCCCATTTTCTTGAAATGGGACACACTGTCAGCCAACTCAGGTACCAAATAATAGACCATATCCCTAAACTTAGGAGAGGAGGGAATAGGGAACTTGAACTCAAAAAGAGAGAAGTATGGTGGATTCAACAACTTAAAACTCTACATCCAGTAGGTCTGAATAGAGATTATGTTCTCCATTTGTTTTTATAAATTTTATCCTTCTTCATATATATATGCATTTTTAATTTTGGATGTCATGATTAAACTTTGCATCACTGCTCATGTGTTTAACTTTACCTGTGTATTTAACATTTTTGTTTAGACTTAAAGAAAATTCAGTTTTTCTACATGTGTAATTCATGAATTGGCCCAATAGATGGCAGTAGTAATCTCTATCAATGGTCAAAAAAAGTTTAGCCAATATGGAGTTAATATGTGTGTAATTAAGCCATCTGGCCTATTTAAAGCTGTGCTGCAGAGCAATCCATAGCATGATTAAGGGTCTGCGTTACCCGAAACGTTGCTGTTTGTTCATTTTGTCACCTTAATAAAGGTTTTTTCACTTTTAAAGAAACAGTGCTGGAGCCATTCACTTTTTTCCTTTTGGACTTATATATGAGAGGTGAGCAGGACCCTCTGGCTACCGTGCACTTTGCTAACCAACTCTGAACTGTTGCTTGTGCTAGACCTATTGCTTTCTTTATATATATATATATATATATATATATATATATATATATATATATATATATATATATATATATATATATACGAGCTTGCTATTAGTGGATACGTAGGTATTCATTTCAACACTATACTGTATACAATATCTATACTTTATGGCCAAAGTATGTGAACACTTGACCATCACACATACTGTATATGAGCTTGTTGGACATCACATTCCAAAGCCAAGAGCGTTAATATGGAGTTGTCCCACTCTATTTACGGCTATAACAGCCACTTCTCGTATGGGAAGGCTTTCCACAAGATTTTGAAGTATGTGTTTTGTAATTTTCCCATTCAGCCAAAAGAGCATTTGTGATGTTAGGCACTGATGTTGTATGAGGAGGTCTATCTCGCAAATAGCATTCCATTTCAACCCAAAGGTGTTCATTGGAGTTGAGGTCAGGGCTCTATGCAGGCCACTCAAGTTCCTCCACACCAACTCATAAAACTATGTCTTCAGAGTCCTAGCTGAAAGATAGTGAATAATCATTAATCTTTCCGTAGTACATGCATACACTGCTCCAGAGTCCAGTTGTGGCTTGCTTTACACCACTCCACCCGACGATTGTCATTGTGCATTTAATGTTAGGCCTGTGCACAGGAGCTCAGCCATGGAAACCCATTTCACAAGGTTCCAAACTCACAGTTCTTTTGCTGATTTTGCTTCCAGAGACAGTTTGGAACTCTGTAGTAAGTGATGCACTTTAGCACTCACTCAGTGAGTTTGTGTGGTCTACCACTTTGTGTCTGGACTGTTGTTGCTCCTAGACATTTCCACTGCACAATAAGGTGACCAGGGCAGGTCTAGTAGGGCAGGAATTTCACAAACTGGCTTGTAGCAAAGGTGGTATCCTATGACAGTGACACATTTAAAGTCATTGAGCTCTTCAGTACGTCCTATTGTAATGCCAATATATGTCTATGGAGATTTCAAGGCTATGTGTTGGGTATTATGTACCTTTTAGCAATGAGCGTGTGGAAACTCAATAACTTAATAATTAGTAGGGATGTCCACATTCTTTAGGCCATATAGTGTATCTAACGTGCTGATCTATCTGTCTGTCTATTTTTCTATCTCTCTCTCCCTCTCTTTTTCTATAGCTATACACACACATATATATATATAGTAGTGTGTATCCCTATCCATTATCTATCCATTTAACTATCATCACCTACATATCTATCTATCTATCTATCTATCTATCTATCTATATTTCTCACTATCTATCTATCTATCTATCTATCTTTCTCACTATCTATCTATATTTCTCACTATCTATCTATCTATCTATCTATCTATCTATCTATCTATCTATCTATCTATCGATATTTCTCACTATCTATCTATCTATCTATCTATCTATATTTCTCTCTATCTATCTATCTGTCTGTATCTTTCTGTCACTCACTCTATTTATCTATCTGTCTGTCTATCTAAATTTCTCACTATCTATCTATCTATCTATCTATCTATCTATCTATCTATCTATCTATATTTCTCACTATCTATCTATCTATCTATCTATCTATCTATCTATCTTTCTCACTATCTATCTATATTTCTCACTATCTATCTATCTATCTATCTATCTATCTATCTATCGATATTTCTCACTATCTATCTATCTATCTATCTATCTATATTTCTCTCTATCTATCTATATATCTATCTATATTTCTCTCTATCTATCTGTCTGTATCTTTCTGTCACTCACTCTATTTATCTATCTGTCTGTCTATCTAAATTTCTCACTATCTATCTATCTATCTATCTATCTATCTATATTTCTCACTATCTATCTATCTATCTATCTATCTATCTTTCTCACTATCTATCTATATTTCTCACTATCTATCTATCTATCTATCTATCGATATTTCTCACTATCTATCTATCTATCTATCTATCTATATTTCTCTCTATCTATCTATATATCTATCTATATTTCTCTCTATCTATCTGTCTGTATCTTTCTGTCACTCACTCTATTTATCTATCTGTCTGTCTATCTAAATTTCTCACTATCTATCTATCTATCTATCTATCTATCTATCATCTATATTTCTCACTATCTGTCTGTCTTTAAGTCTATCTGTCTCTCTGTATGTATAGCTTATCTTTCTTCTTTCCTTTCTTGTAAAAATTGCAGTCTGTCTATTTTCCTGTCTAATATTTTATTAGAGCCCTAACCTTTCTTTCTTTTATGTGTCTGTGCATTAGCTCCCCCGTGTCTGCGGTACCAGCAAGTTGTCAGTCCGTAGATCAGTCAGCATTTTGCTTCCACACTTTCTGACTTTTATCCATTGCGCTGCATCATTAAATCTCATCCACACATTGAGCGCCTGGCCACGGATCATAAGACAAAGATGTGTCTGAAATCTTACAGGGAAGTCATCTGCCAGGGAGAGGTGCGTGGGACAGATTAATGAGAATCTGACACAGGAAGGTAAAGGAACTATGTACAATGTAAAGAAAAGGGTCTAGCAAGTGAAATATTTAAAGGGACATAATACCCAAAATAGTTTTTTCATGATTTAGATGTAACATAGTTTTAAACAACTTTCCAATTTGCTTCTATTATCAAATTTTCTTTGTTTTCTTGTTCTGCTTTGTTGAAAAGCAGGGCTGTAAACTCAGGAGCGTGCATGTGTCAGCAGCACTATATAGCAACAGTTTTGCAACAATATTATACATTAGCAAGGACACTAGATGGCAGCACTATTTCCTGTCATGTAGCGCTTCAGGCATGTAAACGCTACCTATCTAGGTATCTCTTCAATAATAAATAACATGAGAACAAAGTAAATTTGATAATAGAAGTAAATTGGAAACTTTTTAAAAATTATATTCTCTATCTGAATAATGAAAGTATTTTTTTTTTGCGTTTCATGCCCCTTTAAGAAGAATAAAAACATTAACGTTTTTATATGCATCTAGGGCAGGGCTCGCCAAACCCAGGAGCCAGGGAGCCACTGGCTCCTAGAATTTTACCCCGGCTCCTAGAATTTAGGCTTATGCTCCATATACCTATGGCTTCTAGAAGTATGTCTGGGTCCTAAATATTCTTACTAGCTCCTAAATTTTAAACAGATTTGTCGGCCCCTAATCTAGGGTTGCCAGTGATCCTTCACAAAATTACTAGACGACCTGTAAGTGACTGAGTTCAGGTGGTGGTGGTGGGGTGACACAAGCCCGCCATAAATATTTTATTTACAACTGAGCAGCCTGTTTATTCCCATTGCTGTCAGTAACACACATATCAATGATTTTGGCTTCCATGTATTAAACTTGAGATGTTGTCCGCACGCCTTCACGGCATTCGGGCACTGGATCCTGTTTGTCAACTTCCTGTATTTATCATTACACACTAAACTGAGCGCTTAATGCCGAGAAGGGCCTGTCAGTCAACCCAAACTGAAGAAATCTGATGGGCACTGCTTCTTACATTGCGGGAAGGAGGCTCACATGTGCAAACTTGCCCCACAAGTGCTTCAGAAAGAAAGAAATATACATTTATGTGTCCAATATTTCTGTATAGATTTTACTGGACTCTCCCACTTAATACTGGACACCTGGCAACCCTATATGCATTAGAAATTAATCTCTGCACTACAAAATAACCACATAAAAAATATATATTTTAAAAGCATTTTGTTTGCAAAATATGCATTTGTTTGCAGTCCAGAGACACATTCCTTGAAAAGCCTCTTGTGTGTTGTTTATGTTGAGTGTTGTTTATAGACAGTATAAATAGGGTTGCCACCTCGGCCATGTTTTCCTGGACACTTATGAGTTACACATGCTGCAGGGTGTGCAGGGAGGAACATGAATAGTGCTATCGAGGGTCACTATTCATGCGCTGTTTAGGTGTGCAATGCATGTTCCCCTCTGCTTACCCTGCAGCATGTGTAACTCATAAGTGTCCAGGAAAACATGGCCGAGGTGGCAACCCTAAGTATAAATAAGCTCCTGCGCTGCTCACCGCAGGCACGAGAGTCAGAATTCAAAATTTCACAGAATGCACTCCAGCTTCTTTAGGGGGTACAGGAAGATTTCAATTATTGGGAAAAGTGGGGGTGGGGGGAATAAACCATGATAGTGCATCGGAAACTGTTTTTCACTTTAGATAATCAAATATTTTGCGCTAAATTATAAGTAAAGCTTAGTTGATAGTTGAGGCTGCATTATCTTTTGAGTGACCTTGTGTGACAAATAATAACAGACAATGTTGTATTACAAGTGTATGATTAAATATTTTATTTCTCTTGTAAGGTGTATCCAGTCCACGGATCATCCATTACTTGTGGGATATTCTCATTCCCAACAGGAAGTTGCAAGAGGACACCCACAGCAGAGCTGTCTATATAGCTCCTCCCCTCACTACCATATCCAGTCATTCTCTTGCAACTCTCAACAAGCATGGAGGTAGTAAGAGATAAGTGGTGAAATGTAGCTGTTATTTTGCTTCAATCAAGAGTTTATTATTTTTAAATAGTACCGGAGTTGTGCTATTTTGTTCCAGGCAGGAAAAAAGAAGAATCTGCCTGGGATTTCTATGATCTTAGCAGGTTGTAACTAAGATCCATTGCTGTTCTCACACATGTCTGAAGAGAGAGATAACTTCAGCGGGGGAATGGCGTGCAGGTTATCCTGCTATGAGGTATGTGCAGTTAATATTTTTCTAGAAGATGAAATGAAGGCTAGAAAATGCTGCTGATACCAAATTTATGTAAGTTAAGCCTGAATACAGTGATTTAATAGTGACTGGTATCATGCTTACTTTCTGAGGTAAAACTCTTTTATATTTACAATATAAAACGTTTGCTGGCATGTTTAAACGTTTTTATATATAATTTGGTGATAAAACTTTATTGGGGCCTAGTTTTTTTTCCACATGGCTGGCTTAAATTTGCCTAGAAACAGTTCCCTGAGGCTTTCCACTGTGTTACTATGAGTGGGAGGGGCCTAGTTTAGTGCTTTTTTGTGCATTAACTATTACAGACTGAGACATCCAGGAGTTCCCTGAATGCTACAAGACATCTCTAAAGGGCTTTTAGGCTTCCAAAATCGTTTGTTGGGGAAGGTAAGCCCACAGCAAGGCTGTGGCAGTTTGGTGTGACTGTTAAAAAACGTCTATATCATTTTTTTGATCCGGTTTTTGAACTAAGGGGTTAATCATCCATTTGCAAGTGGGTGCAATGCTCTGTTAGCTTATTATACACACTGTAAAAATTTTGTTTGATTTACTGCCTTTTTTCACTGTTTTTCAAATTCTGACAAAATTTGTTTCTCTTAAAGGCACAGTACCGTTTTTTATATTGGCTTGTTAACTTGATTTAAAGTGTTTTCCAAGCTTGCTAGTCTCATTGCTAGTCTGTATAAACATGTCTGACATAGAGGAAACTCCTTGTTCATTATGTTTAAAAGCCATGGTGGAACCCCCTCTTAGAATGTGTACCAAATGTACTGATTTCACTTTAAGCAATACAGATCATATTCTGTCTTTAAAAAATTTATCACCAGAGGAATCTGTCGAGGGGGAAGTTATGCCGACTAACTCTCCCCATGTGTCAGATCCTTTGACTCCCGCTCAAGGGACTCACGCTCAAATGGCGCCAAGTACATCCAGGGCGCCCATAGCGTTTACTTTACAAGACATGGCGGTAGTCATGGATAATACACTGTCAGCGGTATTAGCCAGACTACCTGTATTTAGAGGAAAGCGAGATAGCTCTGGAGTTAGACGAAATACAGAGCATACTGACGCTTTAAGAACTATGTCTGATACTGCCTCACAATATACAGAAGCTGAAGAAGGAGAGCTTCTTTCTGTGGGTGATATTTCTGACTCAGGGAAGATGATGCAACCTGATTCCGATATTTCTACATTTAAATTTAAGCTTGAACACCTCCGTGTGTTACTCAGGGAGGTTTTAGCTGCTCTGAATGACTGTGATACAATTGCAGTGCCAGAGAAATTGTGTAGACTGGATAAATACTACGCAGTGCCGGTGTGTACTGATGTTTTTCCAATACCTAAAAGGTTTACAGAAATTATTTCTAAGGAATGGGATAGACCCGGTGTGCCGTTCTCTCCCCCTCCTGTTTTTAGAAAAAATAGACGCCACCACACGGGACTTATGGCAGACAGTTCCTAAGGTGGAGGGAGCAGTTTCTACTCTAGCAAAGCGTACTACTATCCCTGTCGAGGACAGTTGTGCTTTCTTAGATCCAATGGATAAAAAGTTAGAGGGTTACCTTAAGAAAATGTTTATTCAACAAGCTTTTATCCTACAGCCCCTTGCATGCATTGCGCCTGTCACTGCTGCTGCGGCGTTCTGGTTTGAGTCTCTGGAAGAGGCTTTACAGGTAGCGACTCCATTGGATGAAATACTTGACAAGCTTAGAGCACTTAAGCTAGCCAATTCTTTTGTTTCTGATGCCACTGTTCATTTGACTAAACTAACGGCTAAGAATTCTGGTTTTGCTATCCAGGCGCGCAGAGCGCTATGGCTTAAATCATGGTCAGCTGACGTTACTTCAAAATCGAAGCTGCTTAACATTCCCTTCAAGGGGCAGACCCTATTTGGGCCTGGTTTGAAGGAGATTATTGCTGATATCACTGGAGGAAAGGGTCATGCCCTTCCTCAGGATAGGTCCAAACCAAGGGCCAAACAGTCTAATTTTTGTGCCTTTCGAAACTTCAAGGCAAGTGCGGCATCAACTTCCTCTAATGCAAAACAAGAGGGAACTTTTGCTCAGTCCAAGACGGTCTGGAGACCTAACCAGACCTGGAACAAGGGTAAGCAGGCCAAAAAACCTGCTGCTGCCTCTAAGACAGCATGAAGGAACGGCCCCCTATCCGGTAACGGATCTAGTAGGGGGCAGACTTTCGCTCTTCGCCCAGGCGTGGGCAAGAGATGTTCAGGATCCCTGGGCGTTGGAAATTATATCCCAGGGATATCTTCTGGACTTCAAGGCTACCCCCCCCAAAAGGGAGATTTCACCTTTCACAATTATCTGCAAACCAGATAAAGAGAGAGGCATTCTTACACTGTGTACAAGACCTCCTAGTTATGGGAGTGATCCATCCAGTCCCAAAGGAGGAACAGGGACAGGGATTTTACTCAAATCTTTTTGTGGTTCCCAAAAAAGAGGGAACCTTCAGACCAATTTTGGATCTAAAGATCTTAAACAAATTCCTCAGAGTTCCATCTTTCAAGATGGAGACTATTCGTACCATCCTACCTATGATCCAGGAGGGTCAATACATGGCGGTCCTAAGGCCACGGGGCATAGCAGTGGCCCCTTATTTAGACGACATCCTGATTCAGGCGTCAAACTTCCAAATTGCTAAGTCTCATACGGACATAGTGTTGGCATTTCTGAGGTCGCATGGGTGGAAGGTGAACGAGAAAAAGAGTTCTCTATCCCCCCTCACAAGAGTTTCCTTCCTAGGGACTCTGATAGATTCTGTAGAAATGAAAATTTACCTGAAGGAGTCCAGGTTATCAAAACTTCTAAATTCCTGCCGTGTTCTTTATTCCATTCCTCGCCCTTCGGTGGCTCTGTGCATGGAAGTAATAGGCTTAATGGTAGCGGCAATGGACATAGTGCCGTTTGCACGCCTACATCTCAGACCGCTGCAACTATGCATGCTCAGTCAGTGGAATGGGGATTACACAGATTTGTCCCCTTTACTGAATCTGGACCAAGAGACCAGGGATTCTCTTCTTTGGTGGCTATCTCGGGTCCATCTGTCCAAAGGTATGACCTTTCGCAGGCCAGATTGGACAATTGTAACGACAGATGCCAGCCTTCTAGGTTGGGGTGCAGTCTGGAACTCCCTGAAGGCTCAGAGATCGTGGACTCAGGAGGAGTCACTCCTTCCAATAAACATTCTGGAACTAAGAGCGATATTCAATGCTCTTCAGGCTTGGCCTCATCTAGCGACGATGAGGTTCATCAGATTTCAGTCGGACAACATCATGACTGTGGCTTACATCAACCATCAAGGGGGAACAAGGAGTTCCCTAGCGATGTTAGAGGTCTCAAATATAATTCGCTGGGCAGAGATTCACTCTTGCCACCTATCAGCTATCCATATCCCAGGTGTAGAGAACTGGGAGGCGGATTTTCTAAGTCGTCAGACTTTTCATCCGGGGGAGTGGGAACTCCATCTGGAGGTGTTTGCACAATTGGTTCTTCGTTGGGGCAAACCAGAACTGGATCTCATGGCATCTCGCCAGAACGCCAAGCTTCCTTGTTATGGATCCAGGTCCAGGGACCCCAAGGCAACGCTGATAGATGCTCTAGCAGCACCTTGGTCCTTCAACCTGGCTTATGTGTTTCCACCGTTTCCTCTGCTCCCTCGTCTGATTGCCAAAGTCAAGCAGGAGAGAGCATCAGTGATCTTGATAGCGCCAGCGTGGCCACGCAGGACTTGGTATGCAGTTCTGGTGGACATGTCATCCTTTCCACCATGGACTCTGCCGCTGAGAAAGGACCTTCTACTTCAAGGTCCTTTCAACCATCCAAATCTAATTTCTCTGAGGCTGACTGCCTGGAGATTGAACGCTTGATTTTATCAAAGCGTGGTTTCTCCGAGTCAGTCATTGATACCTTGATTCAGGCACGGAAGCCTGTCACCAGGAAAATCTATCATAAAATATGGCGTAAATATCTTTATTGGTGTGAATCTAAGGGCTACTCGTGGAGTAAGGTCAGGATTCCCAAGATATTATCTTTTCTCCAAGAAGGATTGGAGAAAGGATTGTCAGCTAGTTCCTTAAAGGGACAGATTTCTGCGCTATCTATTCTTTTGCACAAGCGTCTGGCGGATGCCCCAGACGTTCAGGCATTTTGTCAGGCTTTAGTTAGAATCAAGCCTGTGTTTAAACCTGTTGCTCCACCTTGGAGCTTAAATTTGGTTCTTAAAGTTCTTCAGGGGGTTCCGTTTGAACCTCTTCATTCCATAGATATCAAACTTTTATCTTGGAAAGTTCTTTTTTTGGTAGCTATTTCCTCGGCTCGTAGTGTTTCCGAGTTATCTGCTTTACAATGTGATTCTCTTTATCTGATCTTCCATGCAAATAAGGTAGTTCTGCGTACCAAACCTGGGTTTTTACCTAAGGTGGTATCTAATAAGAATATCAATCAAGAGATTGTTGTTCCGTCTTTGTGTCCTAATCCTTCTTCAAAGAAGGAGCGTCTATTACACAATCTGGACGTGGTTCGTGCTTTAAAGTTTTACTTACAAGCTACTAAAGATTTTCGTCAAACATCTGCTTTGTTTGTTGTCTACTTTGGACAGAGGAGAGGTCAAAAGGCTTCGGCAACCTCTCTTTCTTTTGGCTAAGAAGCATAATCCGCTTAGCCTATGAGACTGCTGGCCAGCAGCCTCCAGAAAGGATTACAGCTCATTCTACTAGAGCTGTGGCTTCCACATGTGCCTTTAAAAATGAGGCTTCTGTTGAACAGATTTGCAAGGCGGCGACTTGGTCTTCGCTTCATACTTTTTCAAAATTCTACAAATTTGATACTTTTGCTTCTTCGGAGGCTATTTTTGGGAGAAAGGTTTTACAGGCAGTGGTACCTTCCGTTTAAGTACCTGCCTTGTCCCTCCCTTCATCCGTGTATTTTAGCTTTGGTATTGGTATCCCACAAGTAATGGATGATCCGTGGACTGGATACACGTTACAAGAGAAAACATAATTCATGCTTACCTGATAAATTTATTTCTCTTGTGGTGTATCCAGTCCACGGCCCGTCCTGTCATTTTAAGGCAGGTATTTTTTTATTTTAAACTACAGTCACCACTGCACCCTATGGTTTCTCCTTTCTCTGCTTGTTTTCGGTCGAATGACTGGATATGGTAGTGAGGGGAGGAGCTATATAGACAGCTCTTGCAACTTCCTGTTGGGAATGAGAATATCCCACAAGTAATGGATGATCCGTGGACTGGATACACCACAAGAGAAATAAATTTATCATGTAAGCATAAATTATGTTTTCCTGCCATGTAGCACTCTAGACACCTACGTAGGTATCTCTTCAACAAAGAATATAATGGGAACAAAGCATATTTGATAATAAAAGTAAATTGGAAATTTTTTAAAAATTGTATGTCCTGTCTGAATCATAACAGAACATTTTAGGTTCATATCCCTTTAACTGTTGTACTCGAGCACAGTCTAAAATACCTCTATAAAATGTAGCGCTTTTTAAAGGATTACAAAACTGTGTAAAAGTGCCCCACATTAATACAGCTGAGCACATCAAAACGCACTTACTTTTAGTGCCAAACAAAGGTCCGTTATACTTTAAAATAAATACATTTGAATTCAGTGTGACATAACTAAAGCCAGCCATTGAGAAAGGGCTGTTCTATTCCAAAAGGAAACAGCCAATGAGCATTAATATTCTATGAATACGGCTCCGGCTGAAACGCGTAGGATCCTTTAATACTCTTTTCCTGTTTAACTTTTGAATGCACATGGAATAAAGAGTTTTATTTTTATTATTTTCGAATCCAGGAGCTATTTTTTTTTTTTGTGCATATAATTATGCATCAAGTTCGTCACATTGCACTTGCGCAAACTGCTCTATTAATTTTCGGATTTTATTTTAACCTGAAGTAAACTATTATTATTGATTGTAAAGCACATAACTACATGAAGAACTCTACGACTTGCTCACCGTCGACTTAGTGCACTATTGGCCTAGCATTCAAGCAATATCCAACTGAATTTTACTTTTTAACACATGGACCCCAATATTTTACGGCCCGCATATAAATTTATGATTATTAAACAAACAACTAATAATCTTCCAAAAAATGTTCAGTGGCACAGGAGATTTAGGTAAGGTTGCAGGGTACTCTCTATCATCTGGTCTACCCGTTAGAAGACTCTTTTGAGTTTATGCCACCCAAAGTGCACATCCCTTTTCCTTGGGCCACAAAAATTCTGGCACACATTCTTAGTTCTGCTTTTTCCCTGTGGCCTTCCAGTTGGCCATCATGCCCTAGACTATACATTGAGTGATTAACAAAACTTGCAATATAAATTCAAAATTTAGAAGTGATATTGACTGCTCGGGAGAGATTTTTATGCACCATAGCCCTAATAGTTTTTGCCCTCTACTTGTAATCTAGGCCTTTTGTCTCTTACAGTAGACATTGGTTAATCTGAACGTATAGTGGAAGGAGTTACTGATGTTAGTGCATGGGTTTCATGTTTATTTAATGTAATCTGCAGGAGATTCAGAGATGCCAGTTCACCAAATTAGATATATTATTACATACTGTTCTATTCTGCTGTGCCAATGTATAGTGCAGGGCACTCATATGCCACAAAAAAATTATGCATAAATATTATCCATCATTTTTTGAGGCAAGGGGGTTAAGGAATTTGAGGGTAGTGGCCCACTTGAATTTTGTTGTCAGGGCAGTGGCAGGGGGGGAGCAGCAGAAGGTGCCCACAGTGTGCAATGGGTATGGATGGGGCATATTGATGGCAGGATAGAGAATGCCCTGGTCAGAGCTTGAGCAGTTACATTTACCCTGGCTAAGAAGCTGCAGACGTGAAGTGTCCAGGAAAATATGACTGAGGCAGCAACACTACTCCCAACCCACTACAGACTTACGGCATCTGGGATGGTTAGTAGGTCTGTATTTATAAACCAACAAATACCTAATATCTGACTCCCATGTCACAGATATGCACAACTCAAGGGAGATTTCCATCTTAATGGGAGGAGAGTCCACTGCTTCATTTGAGAATTAAGAACCTGGCCACCAGGAGGAGGCAAAGACACCCCAGCCAAAGGCTTAAATACCTCCCCCATTCCCCTCATCCCCCAGTCATTCTTTGCCTTTCGTCACAGGAGGTTGGCAGAGAAGTGTTGGAATATTCGGAATATTCTCTTATGTAGGGTAGTACTCTTTGAAATGGGAATGTAGTTATCCTCTCAGTGACAGCATGGATGAAAGTTACAGTCCAGAGATGCAGGGAGTGTCGTCTCTGCAAAACCATCCAGACTCATGTTAACAGCTCCTGGGCAATAAGCGTTGACGAGTTTCGCTGCCTGCCTTTGTTCAGTCAAGTCCATGTCAGGAGTGATGCTACTAACCTGTTACACTTAAAGGGCTGTGTTCCTGTTCCACTGCATAGATTCTGGTAAGATCGTTTCATTTATACACATATGATAACGCAAGAAGACAGGGTCACAGTGTGTCTCCTTTTATCTGTATAGAATCAAGGGTTAATATCCCTGGAAAGGGGATTATTGAACAGGGGGGGATTTGTGCATAATATCTTTATTGTGTTAATGCTACGTCATGTGTGAGATGAGGCTCTAGCAATGTGTGAACAGTCAGGTGTAGATCGGCGCTGCCTTTTTTGTCACGTTTTCACTATATTATTATTATCATTTATTTGTATAGCGCCGCCAAATTAGTGCAGGGGCGGTCCTGCATGGCACTCCATGTGACCGGGTGTGGCCTCTTCAACTTCCTCTTTCCTGATCGGCATTTGCGGGAGACGTAACGGGTCATAGGAGTTGGTGAATGCCCCGGCCATTGGTTATAAAGGTGCCATTTAGTCTATCACAGTTCGCATTAAAGGCGCAAGCTATGGAGGACTCTGATATGTTAGAGGATACTCCCTCTTTAATTAAATCTAATACCTGTGTTTATTGTGAGGAGGTTCAGGTTGATCCGCCTGCTCAACTGTGTTCCACATGCTTTGATAAGATTGCAATATCTAAAAGAATAAGACATATATAAATATATATATATAAAAAGAATAAATATATAAAAGAATAATCCGTCCCGCGAGGTACGTTCCCAAAATTCATCTCTGATTACACATGAAGCTCCCCAAGGCCCTACAAATCCTCCCGCTGGAGGGCTCTCGTGGCCGCCAGATTTCGATGCCCAGTTGTAAGAGGCGGTTTCTGCGGCCTTCCATGCCCTACCATGCCCTGCGAAGCGCAAGCAAAGGGAAAGACAGAGCCTCCCATCCCAGGGGTCATCTACCCTGTTGGATGTCTTTGAGAGATCATCCAATGAGAAGGACGCCTCTGACTCGTTGGAGGGCGCTCTCTTTGGGACGGAATCTGCGTCTTCTAGACCTCCGGCTATGGAGGAGCCAGAATTCAAGTTTAAGATGGAGCATTTGCGCTTTTTACTGAAAGAAGTGCTTGCTACATTTGAGGCTCCAGGACCGAAACTTCTGGAGGAACCTTCGATCCCTAAGCTAGATAGGGTTTACGAGGACAGGGTGGTGCCTCAGACCTTCCCAGTCCCCGTGAAGAGGGCTACGATTATTAAGAATTAGTGGGAGAAACTGGGCTCATCCTTTTCTCCCTCTACCTCTTTTAAAAAGCTGTTCCCCATTCCGGACTCTCAGCGTAAGCTATGGGGGGCCATTCCTAAGGTGGATGGAGCTATCGACACGCTCGCTAAGTGTACAACTATTCCTCTCGAGGATAGTTCGTCGTTCAATGAGCCCATGGATAAAAAGTTAGAATCCATGTTGAGAAAGATGTTCCAACTCACAGGGTTTGTTTTTTAACTGGCAGCAGCGATCGCTGCGGTGGCTGGAGCGGCTACCTATTAGTGTGACGCACTGTCAGCTATAGTCGAGCTGGAGACTCCCCTCAAGGAGATACAGGAAAAGATTAAGGCCTTAAGGGTCGCAAATTCTTTTATCTGTGATGCAAATATGCAGGTTATTCGCCTGAATGCTAAGACATTAGGTTTCTCCGTTCTAGCCCGTAGGGCACTGTGGTTAAAGTTCTGGTTTGCTGACATTACTTTCATGTCTAGATTTCCGTTTCAGGGAAAAGTTATTTTTGGTCCAGACCTGGTCTCTATCATATCCATGGTTACGGGAGGCAAGGGTGCTTTCCTTCCACAGGATAAGAAGAATAAGCCTAAGGACTCTACTTTTTGTCCCTTTCATTCGGACAAATCTCAACGCCAGCAGTCTGCTGCGAACACCGAGCAGTCCAAGGGATCTTGGAAGCCAGCTCAATCTTAGAACAAGTCCAAGCAGAGCAAGAAGCCTACTGAGACAAAGTCGGCATAAAGGGGCAGCCCCCGATCCGTCGCTGGATTGTGTAGGGGGCAGACTATCTTTGTTCGCAGAGGCTTGGATGAGAGACGTACAGGATCCTTGGGCTCTGGAGGTTACCACCCAGGGTTACAGGATAGGGTCAAGACTCATCCGCTCAGGGGCAGATTCCTCCTGTCAAACCTATCCTCAAGTCCAGAGAAGAAAGACGCCTTTCTAGAGTGCATAAGGGATCTTTCATCTGTCGGGGTAATCGTTCCAGTACCTCTAGCAGAAAGGGGTCTAGGGTACTATTCAAACCTTTTTGTGGTCCCAAAGAAGGAGGGCACGTTCTGCCCGATTCTGGACCTAAAGTGCCTAGTTTCTGTCAGTCCCATTGTTCAAAATGGAGACGATCAGATCGATTCTGCCCCTAGTTCAAGAGGGGCAATTTATGACGACAATAGTCTTGAAGGATGCCTACCTTCACGTGCCAATCCACAGGGACCACGTCAGACCAACACTTCAAGTTTGTGGCCCTGCCGTTCGGTCTGGCAGCTGCCCCACAAGTCTTTATGAGATATTGCTCTTCTTCTTCTTCTCCTTCGATCCCATGGATGGAAGATAAACAAAGGAAATAGTTCTCTGGTTCCCAGCAACAGGGTGGAGTTCCTGGGTACAATAATAGATTCCATATCTATGAAGATATTCTTGACAGATCAGAGACTTCCAAGATTGCGTCCAGCTGTCTTGCCCTTCAGACCTCCTCATGGACATCTGTGGCCAGGTGTATGGAGGTGATTGGGCTCAAGGTATCCAGCATAGATGTCATCCCATTCGCCAGGTTTCATCTCAGACCTCTTCAGTTATGCATATTGAGACAATGGAACGTCGACCACTCAGATCTATCCCAACAGATCTCTCTGGACAACCTAGTGAGGGAATCCCTCTCTTGGTGGATATGTCCGGGACAGCTGGCAAAGGGGACATCCTTCTTGAGGCCATCCTGGGAGATTGTGACCACAGACGCAAGTCTATCAGGATGGGGAGCTGTTTGGGGTGCCAGAGTTGACTCTACCAATAAATATTCTGGAACTTCGAGTGATATTCAACGCTCTGAGGGCCTGGCCCCTCCTGGGGTCATTCCAATTGATCAGATTCCAGTTGGACAACATTACCTTGGTGGTCTACATAAGCCATCAAGGGGAAACGAGAAGTCCCCTAGCCATGAAGGAAGTATCTCGGATTCTGGAATGGGCACAATTGTTCACTCTCAGCGATCCACATTCCGGGTGGGGATAACTGGAAAGCGGACTTCCTCAGTAGACAATCGTTTCATCTGGGGGATGGTCTCTCCATCCCGAGGTGTTTGCGGAGATCTGCAACAGATGGGGGACGCCAGAGATAGACCTCATGGCGTCCAGACTCAACTTCAAGCTACCCAGATATGGGTTGCGGTCCAGGCAGCCACAGGCAGAGCTCATAGATGCCTTAGTGGTGCCTTGGGAGTTCAACCAAATTTACATGTTTCAACCGTAACCACTTCTTCCTCGAGTGGTGGCCCGCATCAAACAGGAGCAAGCGTTGACCATTCTGATTGCTCCGCTGAGGAAGTGGTTTTCAGATCTGGTGGGGATGTCATTGTCTCCTCCATGGAGATTACCCTGTTGCAGAGATCTACTGGTTCAGGGTCCCTTACTGCACCAAAATCTCTATTCTCTAAAGGCTGACTGCATGGAGATTGAATGCCTAGTCTTGGCCAAGAGAGGTTTTTCTGAGAGAGTAATTGATACTCTTATCCAGGCCAGGAAGCCGGTCACTCGTCGCATCTATCATAAGGTGTGGAGGACCTACTTATCCTGGTGTAAGGAACATGGATATCCCTGGCACAAGGTTAGGGTATCCAGGATTCTGGCTTTTCTCCAGGATGAACTGGATAAGGGTCTTGCCACCAGTTACTTCTTGTGTAACAGCGTTATCGGTGCTGTTACACAAGAAGCTCGCGGAGCTTCCTGATATTCAGTCCTTTGTTCAGACTCTGTCTAGGATCAGACCTGTCTTTAGAAATTCCGCTCCTCCTTGGAGCTTAAACTTGGTTCTTAAGGTCTTGCAGAGGGCTCCATTTGAGCCTATGCATGCGCTTGACATTAAGATTCTTTCCTGGAAGGTTTTATTCCTTCTGGCTATTGCATCGGTTCGCAGAGTCTCTGAGTTAGGGTCCTTGCAATCTGAGCCCCTTTACCTGTTTTTTTTCACGCTGATAAAGCTGTGCTTCACACTGGGTTGGGATTTATTCCCAAGGTGGTGTCAGATCATAACATCAATCAGGAGATAGTAGTTCCTTCATTGAGTCCTAACCCTTCTTCGTCTAAGGAGAGGTTACTGCATAACTTGGATGTGGTTCGAGCCTTGAAGTTCTATCTTCAGGCCACGAAGGATTTCAGACAGACTTCGTCCTTATTTGTGGTGTATTCAGGGAAACGTAGGGGGCAGAGTGCCTCCTCCACTTCTCTGTCTTTTTGGTTGAGGAGCATTATCCGTTTGGACTATGACACAGGGGGATGTAAGCCTCCTCAGAGGATTACGGCTCACTCAACTAGATGTGGCCTCTTCTTGGGCCTTTAAGAACGAGGCCTCTGTGGAGCAGATTTGTAAGGCGGCTACTTGGTGATCCTTACATACTTTTACAAAATTTTACAAATTTGATGTTTTTGCTTCGGCGGAAGCTGTTTTTGGGAGAAAGGTTCTGCAGGCTTTGGTGCCCTCAGTATAGGGTCTGCCTCCTTTTACCCTCCCGTTTTTATTCATTCAGTGTCCTCTAGAGGTTGGGTATTTGTTCCCACAAGTAATGAATTAAGCAGTGGACTCTCCTCCCATTAAGATGGAAAACATAAATTATGCTTACCTGATAATTTAATTTCCATCTGTGGGAGGAGAGTCCACTGCTCCCGCCCGTTTGCTCCGGTGGACGGACCTAAATTTAATATTATTCTTTTGGCACCTTTTATACCCTGATATTTCTCCTACTGTTCCTTGTTCCCTTGGCAGAATGACTGGGGGATGAGGGGAGTGGGGGAGGTATTTAAGCTTTTGGCTGGGGTGTCTTTGCCTCCTCCTGGTGGCCAGGTTCTTATTTCCCACAAGTAATGAATGAAGCAGTGGACTCTCCTCCCACAGATGGAAATCAAATTATCAGGTAAGCATAATTTATGTTATTTACAATGCGAGACAGATTATTTGGATAATTATACAAAGGGAGAGGTAGCTAAAAAGGACAGTCTAGTCAAAATTAAACTTTCATGATTCAGATAGGGCATTATTTTTATCATCAAATTTGCCTTGTTCTCTTGGTATTCTTTGTTGAAAACTAAACCTATAGGTAGGATCATATGCTAATTTCTAAGCCCTTGAAGGCTGCCTATTATCTCAGTGCGTTTTTTTTTGGGCCATATATATACAGTGTATATATATATATATATATATACAGTATATATATATATATATATATATATGAATATATATATCTTAACACAAAAAGAACCTGGATAGCGCTCATACATAAATAGATAAAAATAGATGTGCAGATGTTGGTATAGATGTATATACACCACTATACATACGTGAGCAACATAAACTATAACATCACAAAGCAATGTATACACCTACAAAAAAAAATTTAGGATGATAAAACAAATGTTAAAAGTTCATATATAACACCTCTGAGGAAGAAGGGAATTTATTCACTTTTCACCCTTCGAAACGCGTAAGGTTATTGTAAATACGACACTGCACCTTTGTGTAGTATTTGGGACGTCAATATTACCGCAACTGTATTATATACTTTGAACTTATACGGACTCACTATCTGGCGACCATTGGGGCGAATGTTTATTGTATACATGCTTTCCCTATACCTCATATATTGAGGATTTTACATGTGAGTAGGATTCCACTGGGTTTTATTCTGTTTTTACTTTTCAAATAAACAGTGTTGCACTATGAGTCTTTCTCTGGTCTTTTCTCCTATATCTCTGTGACTGGGAGTTTCACCGGAGCAAGTGTTAAAGTCTATAACTATACAAACCTTTGGCGGCTGAACATTGACCTTCTTGGCACAGAACAAGGGGATATACAGCCTCGGCGATCCGGTTCCATACTCTGGGAGGTACAAAGCGTTCTACTGATATGAATCATCCTTACCTCATATGATTGAGTGTTTATGAAGTAAGTGTACATCTGAGTGGGGGTACCATATGAAGAGATTCCACACCAGTCAACACTTTCTGATATATTGTGTTATATATGAACTTTTAACATTTGTTTTATCATCCTAAATTTCTTTTTGTAGGTGTATACATTGCTTTGTGATGTTATAGTTTATGTTGCTCACGTATGTATAGTGGTGTATATACATCTATACCAACATCTGCACATCTATTTTTATCTATTTATGTATGAGCGCTATCCAGGTTCTTTTTGTGTTAAAAAATTAGTTTGAGGGACTTCTTATCTGTTCTGGACAGGCTGCTATATATATTTATTTATTTAACCATCAGAAATTTTTTGGTAATTAACTTATAGGTGGTTTGTTGTGTCCTTTTTGGATAGCGCTGGTAGGTCTCTCAGTGGAAAGTGTCTTTTTACTGACTGACCATAAACGCTCCTTTTTGTTACAATATATATATATATCATTGTGCTCACTCCTGTGAAGTTACTTATGAGAGGGCACTGATTGGCTAAAATGCAAGTCTGTCAAAAGAACGGAAATAAGGGGGCAGTCTGCAGAGGCTTTGATACAAGGTAATCACAGAGGTAAAAAGTATATTAATATAACAGTGTTGGTTATGCAAAACTATGGAATGGGTAATAAAGGGATTATCTGTCTTTTTAATCAATAAACATTCTGGACTAGACTGTCCCTTTAACAACGACTGTCTTGGGATACTGGTGCCGTTGGCAAGTACTGTACGTCTCTCACACCTGCTCTGTGCAATGCCTTTTTGTGTCTGAAACTGTTGCTAATGTATGTAACTCTCACTGGATTATATTTTTTTTAAAAAAGAGCTTTTCCCTCAGGGTTGTGGAGTAAAATAAGCAGTTTAGAAGGGAAGAGGTTAATTGCACATACGTCATGAATTGAGCTTGTTAGAAGACTTCAACAAACTGTAATCAGACGGCACAAGGAAGTCATCAGCAACAATGCATCTATTTTAATGGTCTTTTTTCCTATTGGCTGCTTATTTTTTTGCATATGGTTGCTAGATCCTATGCAAGTATTAAACACATCTAGCAACACCAGAGTTTTCACAGTATTTAATTGATTGGATTAGGTTATATCCTCCTTACTAGTATTTAGTGACATCATTTTATGTTTCATGATTCAGGTAGAGCAGGCAGTTGTAAACAACTTTCTAATTGTCTTTTATTATCAACAAGTCTTTGTTCTCGTGGTATCTTTTGTTGAAAAGCGGGGACTCAAGCACAGGAGTGTGCACGTATCTGGATCACTATATGGCAGCAGTTTTGCAAGAATGTTATCCATTTGCAAGAGCACTAGATGGCAGCATTGTTTCCTGGTAGGTAGTGCTCCAGATACCTACCTAGGTATCTCTTCAACAAAGAATATCATGGGAACAAAGCTAATTTGATAAAATAAGTACATGGTATGCTCTGTCTGAATCACAAAAGAAACCTTTTGAGTTCCATACCCCTATAAATAATGTCAATACCCAATAGCAGATCTCTATGACCAGCTGTGACAGAATTTCAGAACCCCATTCACTAGCACACTGGTAGCCCATTAAACTTAACCATAACCCTTGAAAAGCAGTTTAACCCCTTAAAGGGACATGAAACCCAAAGTTGTTCTTTCATGATTCAGATACAGAATACAATTCTAAACAACTTTCCAATTAACTTCTATTATCTAATTTGCTTAATTCCTTTGGTATCCTTTGTTGAAGAAGCAGCAATGCACTACTGGCAGCTAGCTGAACTTTCTGGGTGAGCCAATAACCTGAGGCATATATGTGCAACCAAAAAGCTGCCCCTGAGCCTATCTAGGTATCCTTTTCAACAAAGGATACCAAGAGAACAAAACAAATTAGATCATTGAAGTAAATTGGAAAGTTGTTTAAAATCACATGCTCTATCTGACTCATGAAAGAAACAAATTGAGTTTGCTGTCCCTTTAACCCTTTTACTACCGGGACTTCCAGACAAAAACTTTCCCAAAATACCAGAGAATTTTTAGTATTTTTGCTATCGCTCCATTTAAACAGACACTGGGGCCCATTTATCAAGCTCCGAACGGAGCTTGTGGGCCCGTGTTTCTGGCGAGTCTTCAGACTCGCCAGAAACAGCAGTTATGAAGCAGCGGTCTAAAGACAGCTGCTCCATAACCCTGTCCGTCTGCTCTGATGAGGCGAACAGGAATCGCCGGTATTCAACCCGATCGAGTACGATCGGGTTGATTGACACCTCCCTGCTGGCGGCCAATTGGCCGCGAGTCAGCAGGGGGCGGCGTTGCACCAGCAGCTCTTGTGAGCTGCTGGTGCAATGTTAAATGCGGAGAGCGTATTGCTCTCCGCATTTAGCGAGGTCTTGCGGACCTGATCCGCACTTTCGGATCAGGTCCGCAAGACCATTGATAAATAGGCCTCCTTAGAGCCTTGTTTTTGTTTATTTTTTTAGTATTGAATCAAAAAAAGGTTACTTCAACAGTAATAAGTTGTTCAATATAATACAATTAAATTGTAAACCAAAGTACATCCTGTACATAAGTAAATAGTGACGTTTCAGTTACATACAGGTGCTATAGTGTGATTCAGATGTATCTGTAAGTTCTGGTAAGCAGATTTTACTTTACGCATATAGCACTGTTTTTATAGACATATTGCACAATGTTTCCCTTTATTTCCTCATAGATAACCATCTCAGGACCCTATATGTATTTGTTTTTATTTTTTGAGATATATATATATATTTTTTTTATCTATTATGTGTGGCACGCTATTGTTTGCTTGAGTTTGCGCGCAAGTTAATTTGTGCTCTTATTACAAGTTGAAAGTAATATATATATATATATATATATATATATATATATATATAGGTATAGATATATATTGTACAATATACACACACACATATATATATATATATGCACATGATTTTATTTATATATATATATATATATATATATATATATATATGAATATCTATGTATAAATACATAGAACATATTCTGCTATGTGCAGAACATTGGAATGTGAAATATTTATAGTAAGTACACAGTATAACACTTTATTAAATATCAATATTGCATAAATATGTTTTAACATGTTTTTCATTCCAATGCACTTATATACTTGTCTATATGTGTGTACATATGTATTTATGTGTTTATATGTGTGTATATGACTGTAAATTCATATACACATATAAATGCATAAATACATATATACATACATATAAACTTATAATCTATACATACATAGTCATATTTAGACATGTTTAATGCCCTTTGATTGTCTTTTTGTTCTTACACCTGAGACCTCATATTTTTGTGATAGATAGATAGATAGATAAACGGTCATATGATACATTAGATAGATAGATAGATAGATAGATAGATAGATAGATAAAAGGTTATGATACACAGATCAATAAATAGATAGATAAAAGGTCATATGATAGATGGATAGATAGTGAGAAATATAGTTGATAGATAGATAGATAAAAGGTCATATAGTACAATATATAGATAGATAGATAGATAGATAGATAAAAGGTCATATGATTTGATAGATAGATAAAAGCTCATATGATACGATAGATAGATAAAAGGTCATATGATACGATAGAGAGAAAGAGAGAGATAGATAAAAGGTCATATGATACAATAGAATGATTGATAGATAGATAGATAGATAGATAGATAGATAGATAGATAGATAGTTGATCGTTCTGTGTCAAATTAAAAAATTTGCCAGGGACCATTCAGGTACCAAAAATCAAATAAATTGATTAATATCTTAGGAATCAAATAAATTGATTAATATCTTAGGTTATGTGAAATGCCTGAACATTTGTAGCACTCCAACTCATCAATTACTGCACTCTTAGAGCTCATAAGTCTGACGCATTTCACTTACTGCTTTGTCAAAGTGACCCTGTGACAAGGAACCTACCTATTTAAACTCGCTGAAGAGTCAATTTAATAAAATTAGAGGGGGTATACCTATAAACTGACCACTCATTACATATTCAGCTTCACCAATTAAGTTTTAATCAGTAAAATGTTACTTTATTATGTTAAGAACACAGAAATCCCATTTTTGTAATAGCTTCATGTTTCTAATTTTGCAGTCGCTCTGTCTGATCTATTGCAGTTGGGGTTTTGGATAACAGGAACATTAATTATACAGAGCTGTGACTCACAAGCTTGTTCTGTAATTATTGTTTTTATGTCCTGTGAATCCTTGAGTTATTTGTCCCAAATTTCATGTATTAGAAGGTTTTTGGCTTGTTATTTCATCCAGCTCATGTTTATTAAAGACCACTGGGGACAACGGCTCTGTGAATGCTGTATTGTGGGTGTTAGTAGTTGAACATAATCAGGGTCTGACATTTAAATTAAACCGTTAATTAATTACTCATTGGTCTAAATTCCGATCCTCACATTTTCTGAGCCAATAATAAATAATTTTTTATTGAGATTCTTGGTACACAAACAACAATGATATAAAATAACTAGCAATATACATGTACATTTGACGTTACCTCCTTCCCATGTTGCAGATAAAAACAATTACGTCTGACAAATCGAAATACGAAGGTTGTACATTACATAGCTATCAGAAATTTGAGAATCTCTTTTTGTAACATATAAATAATAGGGTTTAACAGGGGCTAATGCAATGGTTGCTTATGAACCAACTGATATAGGAACCAAGGTGCTCTAAATATAACCACAGAAATAGTATATTTATATTTAGTAGATTTAAGCAGCGGGTAAACACTATTAGGAGATTAGTACATAAGAATAAGATGATTAGTAAGCTGTAAGTAATAAATGCCACTTAAGTATAAGAAGTGTACCAATATTGGCTAAGATAGGGTACTGATGGAACTAACAGTATCTCTTTATCAAGGATTATATATTAAGGAATAGGTGAGGCGTGTGAATCTGGCTATTGTTGCTTCAAACTATTAATTAATTAGAATCTCTCCCACCCTCGCTGGCTAAGGGAAGGGAAGGGAATTTGGACCTTCTAACCACTATTGAGACCTATAAATTATGAGAACACATATAAACAAAATTGCCATCAGCCATAATGATAGTGGTGGATTGTGGGTAACATGAGATTAAACTATAACCGTAGATTATATATGGCTAATGAAAATCAGTTCTCAGCATACTGTCATATGCTAAGTATGGGAAGGTGAAATAAGAGCGCTGGACTATTAACAGGAGGATACTATGTTTGCCGAATATGATATGTCTTAGCTTTTAGGAGCGCTCTTATGGGATATAGTGGTATGGACAATTTGAAGAGCAGCCATTGGTGTTGATAGATTGTCTGTAAATATTCTAAAGACTAAATGTCTAACTTAGCAGAGGGTCAAATCGACAGAGTAGTATACTTTAGCACAGATCTTATGAAATATAAGAGAGATTGTAGGTGTAAGTTATGTTGATTGATTAAATGTATATACAAAACAGTAAACATAAGAAAATATAAGATTGAATTTACGAACTCTATATTCAATGTAGTATAACAGGGTGTTCAGTAAGACCTCCAATGTAATTTCTCTGCAGCACAGTCCGCCTTAAGGTGCCACCGACATGCAAGTTGCTCATACTATGCCCCATAAGTGGATGGCCATCCGTCCCATAGAAAAGTTAATTACTTTAGCCCACTCCAGTTCTCAGGGGAGCTCTAGCTAGACCAATTGGTAAAGACTTCAAGGGCTGACTGGTAATCTGGAGGCCTATGAGACCCGTGATATGGTATAGAGTTGAAACACCCTTGATTCTGTTATAAAGCAAAAGATTGGTAATCACAGAAGTTGAACACAGAGTGTCGAATATCCATGCATGCATGTCCGTTTCCTGAGCTCTCAACCATACTGGTGTTGCCTTGTCACTGTCATTTGTGATTCTTTCCTCTTTATCCCTTGGAGTCAAAGCCACTGCTTGTTGCTTTGAGATGTTTGCGCTCCACTCTGGAGGATCGACCGCTTCCCCCTCGGCTGGGGCGAGTATTAAGGGTGTGTACTGCCTTGACTCCTGGTACTATCTGACAGATTATTATTCTTGGTACGGGAAACCCTAGTTAAGGGCTAGATTACAAATGAAGCGCTAATTTATTGTTCGCCTGTAAACGATCGTGCAATAAATAACCAGCCATTACAAGTGGCTGGTTATTTCTACTGCAAGCTTGCAGAAGCAATTAGCCCTCAGAAAATTAACCAGAGATCAGGATCTCTGCTTAATTTTCCAAAAGTGCCCCAATTGGCCCCAAATTTAAGAGTCTTGTAGTTTTTTTTATTAAAAAAAATATTAAGCTTTATATATATATATATATATATATATATATATATATATATATATATATATATATATATATATATATAATATATATATATACACACACATATATATATGTGTATATATATATATATATATATATATATAAAACAACTGCACAAAGCAGTTTTTAGGGGGGTGGGGGATGTTAGAAAAAAAAACGCCACTAAAACATTGTGGTCTATTAGGGACTGCGTGTTCCCTGTAAATAAATAGGTATATGCTTATATATTTATATGTTAATATGTGTATGTACAGATATTAACACATAAATATAAATGTATATAATCACATACATATTTACAATTTGCTGCATGAATTGCCCCCTTCTCTGCACTAGGTTCTCAGCTGTGTCTGACGGCATGAGAACGAGGCTCCCATTAGAGCCTAGGATTCCATGCAATAGGAATGCGAGTTCGCGTTCGCATTACGGCTAACTTGTCATTTCTGGCATTACTAAGTGGAGCACAAATATTGCTTTTGCCCAAGCGATATTTTTAGCTCCACTTGTAATCTAGCCCTAAGTATTTTGCTTATTGCACTGTTGAGCGTGCTTTTAATATTATTTTTTTTTACTAGGTTTTGTACAACCTGAGCTAGTGCGCCTCCGGCTTCATTTATTTCTATATAGAATTTAAATGTATCTGGTAGGGCGGCGGTTAAACTTTGTGCAGTGCAGTTTTTTTTCTTCTTGAGGTAACGGAACTTGAAGGGCGTAAGATTTCTGAACTCCACTGAGCAGGGAATATTGTAATTTAATGATATTAATACTATTTTGTTTTTTAATAAGAGGGTTCTGCTTTGATTTTATTACTGATACTCCGTGGTCCTTACTGTTTAAAAGATCCTGAATATTGCTATTTATCTGTCTCTAATATTAATAATTGTTAGTGGTATTATCTGATTATGTTTTCTGTCTGGACTACTATTTATAATAAAGATGGAGTACAGGTAAACCTCGCTCATACAGTGGGTTAGGGCTGTAAAGCGAAAACCGCCTTAAAGTGAAACAAAGCGGTTTAAAAACTTGAAAACATGTTAGAACTAACTTATATTAGTGGTGCAATAGCGCTAAGTTCAGATTAACACTAGCACAGCATTGTATTCAATTAGTATTTAAAGGGACAGGAAACCCCAATATTTTCTTTCATGATTTGGATAGAACATGCAATTTCAAACAACTTTCCAATTTACTTCTATTATCAAATTTGCTTCATTGTCTTGTTTCCCTAAAGGAACAGCATTGCATTACTGGCATCTAGCTGAACACATCTAGTTAACCAATCACAATAGACAAATGTGTGCAGGCACCAATCAGCAGCTAGCTACAATATGTGCATATTCTTTTTCAATAAGGGATACCAAGAGAATGAAGCACATTTGAAAATAAAAGTGAATTTAAAAGTGTCTTAAAATTACATTATCTATCTGAATCATGCAAGGTTAATTTTAATAAAAACTGTACGTCGCCTGTAAAATAGTAGTACAATTTGCTAGACTACAACACTGAGACACGGAGTGAACTGTAATGTTGTAAACAGACCGAATGGTGCATAATAAAATGGTGCCATTTGCCTTTCTCGCAATCTCAAGATGAGTACAGCACTGTTTCACATTTCTTGGAGGTTGAACTTCAGCTCCATATTAGCACTATATGAGCGAAGTGCTGAAAAGTGAACCTTCTCTGCTCTGGCCAATTAGGGACAGTTATAAATAGGTCACTAGAATGTGCAGCCAATGGCTGTGTAGGATATAACCATGTTCTGCTCTTCCATTTCTAACAGGAACTGAAAAGCTCAAAATGTCAGAATAGAATTAAAAGAAAAGGGAGCAAAATAAATAATGAAAGTATATTGCAGAGTTCTTTTTATATATATACGATTTATTATTTTATATTACCATCTCAAAGAGTTTAATGTTCCTTTAACACTGCTTAGCACTTTTTTATTACAACAATGAAACAGACTGTTTAATATCCCTTTAATACAGCTATATATGTTAATTGCAGGAACGTCCACTGGCGATCGTCTAGAAAAAATAAATAAACAACGAGACTCCTTTGCATTCTGACTGCTATGAATCTAGCCCAATCACATAAAACTGTAAGTATTTAATAGCAATCAAACCTATATTTTTTAATGATTGTACTAATGGTATTTTTTTATTTTTTAAAGCAGCTAAATAAATAGTAACAACGATCACAAGTGATTAATTTTATAAAAAAACACCTTTATGTGTTAAAGGAACATTACATCCCAAACTGGATTGCACAAGTGTAAATTTCAGTTTAGTATAGAAGCATTATTGTAATATACATGTATTAGAAAAAAATGCTTCTAGTAAAAGCTGTAGCTGTTTCAAAGATGTATTTAAGTATGCACCGTGCACCAGCATTTTAAACACAGCACTTGCTCAATGTATCATCTGGTAAAGACTCAATTTGCATAATTGCTGATACAAGCCCCACTGGCTCTCTTAACAGCTGCAGTATTTAAAGGGACACTAAACCCATTTTTTTTTCTTTAATGATCAGATAGAGCAGGCAATTTTAAGCAACTTTCTAATTTACTCCTATTATCAATTTTTCTTCGTTCTCTTGCTATCTTTATTTAAAAAGCAGGTGATGTGATGCATAGGAGCCGGCCCATTTTTGGTTCAGAGCCTGGGTTATGCTTGCTTATTGGTGGGTAAATGTAAGTCACCAATAAGCAAGCGCTATCCATGGTGCTGAACCTAAAATGGGCTGGCTGCTAAGATTTACATTCCTGCTTTTAAAATTAAGATAGCAAGAGAACAAAAAAAAATTGATAATAGGAAAAAAATAGAAAGTTGCTTAAAATGTCATGCTCTTTCTGAATCATGAAAGAAAAAATTTGGGTTCAGCTTCCCCTTAAACTGCTGGCACACTGAGAATATCTAGCTATGCTTTACATGCACGTGCAAGGAAAAACAGTGATAACTTTTACTAGAAACATTTTTGCCAGTACATGTATATTGTAAATACGTTTCTATCCAAAGATGTAATTCATCTATGTGCATTTTAGTTTTGACCGCGATGTCCTTTTAAAGGGATAGAAAGGTCAAAAAATGAAATTGCATAGGTGCATTTCAATTTGAAAAAGAAGCATTTTTGCAATATACGTCAATTAGCAAAACTACTTCTAGTAAAAGGTCTTACTGTTTTTCAGTGGCATACGCACATATCCTGTGAAGACCTGTGCACCAGTGTTCATGCCTGCTCAGAGAGTCAGTAGTGGCTTCTATGACATGTCTTTAGAAGCAATACCCAACACCGCTAGCTCTCTGAGAAGGTGTGTTGTTTGAATACTGGTGCACAGGCTTTCATAGGATATGTGCATATGCCGTCAAAAACAGTAATACATTTTACTAGAAGCATTTTTAATAATGCAAGTATATTGCAAATATGCTTCTATTTCAAATAGAAATGCACCCAACGCACATTTAGGGGCAGATTACGAGTGGAGCGCAAACATTTGTGCGCCAACTCTATCAAGTTTTTGCGATTGTTTGCATGCAGGTTAAATTTGTGCGTATGCTGCCAAAAACAGTAATACATTTTACTAGAAGCATTTTTAATAATGTTTCAATGTTTGGTGCATTTCAAATAGAAATGCACCCAACGCACATTTAGGGGCAGATTACGAGTGGAGCGCAAACAGTTGAAAGTAAATGGGAACGCATGTGCGTAATCGCAATTTATGCTAGAATGATTACCGCAACCTCAGAGCTCTGTTTAACTGTTTCACGAAACTAAAATGTGTCACAAAACACATCAAAAATACATTACAAAGTACCCTCATAATAACACAATCTAGTAAAATTATTCAAACAAATAATTGCACAAAAACATTATAAGGGCTCAAAGATAGGAGGTCTCAGGTGTATATGTCTGTATATTTGTACATATGTATTTATATGTGTATTTATGTATTTACAGACATATATACACATATAAACACATAAATACATATATACACATATAAACACATAAATACAAATGTACACATATACACACACATGCACATATACAGGGAGTGCAGAATTATTAGGCAAGTTGTATTTTTGAGGATTAATTTTATTATTGAACAACAACCATGTTCTCAATGAACCCAAAAAACTCATTAATATCAAAGCTGAATATTTTTGGAAGTAGTTTTTAGTTTGTTTTTAGTTATAGCTATTTTAGGGGGATATCTGTGTGTGCAAGTGACTATTACTGTGCATAATTATTAGGCAACTTAACAAAAAACAAATATATACCCATTTCAATTATTTATTTTTACCAGTGAAACCAATATAACATCTCAACATTCACAAATATACATTTCTGACATTCAAAAACAAAACAAAAACAAATCAGTGACCAATATAGCCACCTTTCTTTGCAAGGACACTCAAAAGCCTGCCATCCATGGATTCTGTCAGTGTTTTGATCTGTTCACCATCAACATTGCGTGCAGCAGCAACCACAGCCTCCCAGACACTGTTCAGAGAGGTGTACTGTTTTCACTCCTTGTAAATCTCACATTTGATGATGGACCACAGGTTCTCAATGGGGTTCAGATCAGGTGAACAAGGAGGCCATGTCATTAGATTTTCTTCTTTTATACCCTTTCTTGCAAGCCACGCTGTGGAGTACTTGGACGCGTGTGATGGAGCATTGTCCTGCATGAAAATGATGTTTTTCTTGAAGGATGCAGACTTCTTCCTGTACCACTGCTTGAAGAAGGTGTCTTCCAGAAACTGGCAGTAGGACTGGGAGTTGAGCTTGACTCCATCCTCAACCCGAAAAGGCCCCACAAGCTCATCTTTGATGATACCAGCCCAAACCAGTACTCCACCTCCACCTTGCTGGCGTCTGAGTCGGACTGGAGCTCTCTGCCCTTTACCAATCCAGCCACGGGCCCATCCATCTGGCCCATCAAGACTCACTCTCATTTCATCAGTCCATAAAACCTTAGAAAAATCAGTCTTGAGATATTTCTTGGCCCAGTCTTGACGTTTCAGCTTGTGTGTCTTGTTCAGTGGTGGTCGTCTTTCAGCCTTTCTTACCTTGGCCATGTCTCTGAGTATTGCACACCTTGTGCTTTTGGGCACTCCAGTGATGTTGCAGCTCTGAAATATGGCCAAACTGGTGGCAAGTGGCATCTTGGCAGCTGCACGCTTGACTTTTCTCAGTTCATGGGCAGTTATTTTGCGCCTTGGTTTTTCCACACGCTTCTTGCGACCCTGTTGACTATTTTGAATGAAACGCTTGATTGTTCGATGATCACGCTTCAGAAGCTTTGCAATTTTAAGAGTGCTGCATCCCTCTGCAAGATATCTCACTATTTTTTACTTTTCTGAGCCTGTCAAGTCCTTCTTTTGACCCATTTTGCGAAAGGAAAGGAAGTTGCCTAATAATTATGCACACCTGATATAGGGTGTTGATATAATTAGACCACAACCCTTCTCATTACAGAGATGCACATCACCTAATATGCTTAACTGGTAGTAGGCTTTCGAGCCTATACAGCTTGGAGTAAGACAACATGCATAAAGAGGATGATGTGGTCAAAATACTCATTTGCCTTATAATTCTGCACTCCCTGTATATATATATATATATATATATATATATATATATATATATATATATATATATATATAAGTGCATTGGAACCCTTTGTAGCTAATTAGATAAAACATGTAAAAACATATTTATGCAATATTTACTTTTAATAAAGTGTTATATTGTGTATTTACTGTAAATATTTAACATTCCAATGTTCTGCACATAGAAGAATATGTTCTAAGTTGTTTTAAATAGATATTCCTATATATATCTGTATATATATCTATACCTATATATAATCATGTGTGTGTATATATATATATATATATATATATATATATATATATATATTGCACCAAAATACCATCAGATATATACAGAAACATGTATCTATATGAATACATAGGGGCCGAATTATCAAGCTCTAATGGAGCTTGATACCCCGATTGGCCGCGAATCTGCAGGGGGCAGCATTGCACAAGCAGTTCACTTGTGCAAAGATAAATGCCGACAGTGTATGCTGTCAGCATTTATCGATGTGCCGTGGACATGATATGCTACATCGTATCATGTCCGCTCCACTATGATAAATTGGCCCCATAAATCCTATTCTGCTATGTGAAGATCATTTGAATGTGAAATATTCATATTTTCATGTCAGGTTAGCGCACAATCGAATATGCGTTCGGGTTAACGCACGAGTTGGGTGTGTGTCCCCCTTTTTTTTTCCATTGACTTCTAGGTCAATGGAATAGGATTAGGTTATTTCTCTTGCGATATTGTAAGTTCGACTTTTTTGTTGGGTAAGCTCGAGAGCAATAATTTTTTATTTACAACTCGTAATACCAGTGCAACCTGACGCGCGCAAGAAGTTAACTTCTAGCGCAATTAGCGCTCTAGCGAAACCGTTAAATAGCAATCCACTTGTTATCTGGCCCTTCATTTTTTTACCTTTCTACCCCTTTAAGATCAGTTTTATAACAGTTAAATTATGCGCTTAGCCCATGATGTCTCACATTTTTATTTTCATTTAACCCTTTCGAACACAGTGGTAAGAAGCAGTGTTTTTGCAGCTCTCATGCTGGGCACATGGTACATTTCCTTCTTCAGTAGTTTAGCATTAAACAGGAACACAAAAAGCCAGCTGAGTTTAACTAATTCACAGTCAGAGTTCCTTGAGATGTCGTAAATTGCAATGTGCAGCCAGCCACTCGAGCTCTCAAGGGAACTGTTTGTGCTTTAATGGTAATACATATCTTTTGTTACCGCTGCAATAATTAGTTCTGCCTTGGCAACCTCACGCTGTACCCAGTCTAAAAAGCAACATAAGGTTAGAAAAATACCTATCAATAAAATATGAGCAATTATATCTCATCATAGCACTGTCTATCTATAATATACACACCCATATGTATGTTTATATATATATGTGTATATATATATATATATATATATATATATATGTGTGTGTGTGTGCGTGTATATTGACTTTCTCCAACATTGGTGTGTCCGGTCCACGGCGTCATCCATTACTTGTGGGAAATATTCTCCCCCACAGGGAAAGGCAACGAGAGCACACAGCAAGAGCTGTCCATATAGCTCCCCCTCTGGCTCCGCCCCCCCAGTCATTCTCCTTGCCGCTCTGAACAAGTAGCATCTCCACGGGGATGGTGAGGAGTTTGTGGTGTTAGTTGTAGTTTTTTATTATTCTATCAAGAGTTTGTTATATTAAAATAGTGCTGGCTTGTACTATTTACTCTACAACAGAAAAGTGATGAAGATTTCTGTTTAAGAGGGCTATGATTTTTTTTTCTTCTAAATTGCAGGCTGTTAGGCTCGTGGGTGCAAAAAATGCTAGAATTTATTGCGTCATTTTTGGCGCGAGACTTTTTTGGCGCGAAAATTACGTTTGTTGACGTTTATGATGTCATTTCCGGCGTCATAGTTGACGCCGAGAGTTTTCACGTAGTTGCGTCATCTATGACGCTCATGTTTGTTGCAGATGTTTTTGGCGCCAAAAAAATTGTCAATTGTGGGCGTCATACTTGGCGCCAGTTTTTTTGACATTATTTAAGTCTCAGTTTCTTTTTGCTTCTGGTTCCTAGAGGCTTGTTCTGTTTGCATTTTTTCCCATTCCTGAAACTGTCATTTAAGGAATTTGATAATTTTGCTTTATATGTTGTTTTTTCTATTACATATTGCAAGATGTCGCAATCTGACCCTGTATCAGAATCTACTTCTGGAAAGTTGCTGCCTGATGTCGGTTTTACCAAAGCTAAGTGCATTTGTTGTAAACTTGTGGTAACTGTTCCTCCGGCTGTAGTTTGTGTTAGTTGTCATGATAAACTTTCAAAAGCTGATAATATTTCCATTAGTAGTAGTCCATTACCTGTTGTTGTTCCTTCAACATCTAATGTTCAAGATATTCCTGTTAATGTAAGAGAATTTGTTTCTAATTCTATTCAGGAGGCTCTGTCTGTTATACCACCTTCTAATAAACGTAAAAGGTCTTTTAAAACTTCTCATAAATCAGATGAATTTTTAAATAAACGCCAACATTCTGATTTATCTATCTCTGATGAGGATCTATCTGGTTCAGAAGATTCTGCCTCAGATATTGACACTGACAAATCTTCATATTTATTTAAGATGGAGTTTATTCGTTCTTTACTAAAAGAGGTGTTGATTGCATTAGATATGGAGGAGTCTAGTCCTCTTGATATTAAAACCAGTAAACGTTTAAATTCAGTTTTTAAACCGCATGTAGTTATTCCAGAGGTTTTTCCAGTTCCTGATGCTATTTCAGATGTAATTTCTAGGGAAATGAATAGTTTGGGTACTTCATTTACTCCTTCTTTAAGGTTTAAGAGACTGTACCCTTTGCCGGCTGATAGATTGGAGTTTTGGGAAAAAATCCCCAAAGTTGATGGGGCTATCTCTACTCTTGCTAAACGTACTACTATTCCTACGGCAGATAGTACTTCTTTTAAAGATCCTTTAAATAGGAAGCTTGAATCTTTTCTAAGGAAGGCTTATTTATGTTCAGGTAATCTTCTTAGGCTTGCTATTTCTTTGGCTGATGTTGCTGCAGCTTCGACTTTTTGGTTGGAGGCTTTAGCGCAACAAGTACCAGATCATAATGTGTATAGCATTGTTAAGCTTCTTCAACATGCTAATAATTTCATTTGTGATGCCATTTTTGATGTCATTAGATGTCAGGTATATGTCTTTAGCTATTTTAGCTAGAAGAGCTTTATGGATTAAATCTTGGAATGCTGATATGACTTCTAAGTCAACATTGCTATCTCTTTCTTTCCAAGGTAATACATTATTTGGTTCTCAGTTGGATTCTATTATCTCAACTGTGACTGGGGGGAAGGCAGCTTTTTTGCCTCAGGATAAAAAATCTAAGGCTAAATTTAGGGCTGCTAACCGTTTTCGTTCCTTTCGTCAGAATAAGGTACAGAAGCCTTCTCCAGTCTGGAATAAATCCAAGCCTTTTAGAAAATCAAAACCAGCCCCAAAGTCTGCATGAAGGTGCGGCCCTCATTCCAGCACAGCTGGTAGGGGGCAGATTACGATTTTTCAAAGATGTTTGGATCAGTTCAATTCAAAATCATTGGATTCAGAACATTGTTTCTTAAGGGTACAGAATAGGTTTCAAGGTAAGACCGCCTGTGAGAAGGTTCTTTCTCTCACGCATTCCAATAAACCCAGTAAAGGCTTTTCTGAAATGTGTTTCAGACCTGGAGTCATCTGGGATAATTGTGCCAGTTCCATATCTGGAACGGGGTCTGGGGTTTTATTAAAATCTGTTCATTGTACCAAAGAAAGATAATTCTTTCAGACCAGTTCTGGATCTAAAAATTTTGAATTGTTATGTAAGGATACCAACATTCAAAATGGTGACTATAAGGACTATTCTGCCTTTTGTTCAGCAAGGGCATTATATGTCCACAATAGACTTACAGGATGCATATCTTCATATTCCAATTCATCCAGATCACTATCAGTTCCTGAGATTCTCTTTTCTAGACAAGCATTACCAGTTTGTTGCTCTTCCTTTTGGCCTAGCAACAGCTCCAAGGATCTTCTCAAAGGTTCTCGGTGCCCTTCTCTCTGTAATCAGAGAGCGGGGTATTGCGGTGTTTCCTTATTTGGACGATATCTTGGTACTTGCTCAGTCTTTACATTCTGCAGAATCTCACACGAATCAACTCATGTTTTTTCTTCAAAAACATGGTTGGAGGATCAATTTACCAATAAGTTCCTTGATTCCTCAGACAAGGGTAACCTTTTTGGGATTTAAAATATATTCAGTATCCATGACTTTGTCTCTAACAGACAAAAGACTTCTGAAATTGGTTTCAGCTTGTCTGAACCTTCAGTCTCTGTCATTCCCTTCAGTAGCTATGTGCATGGAAGTTTTAGGTCTCATGACTGCAGCATCGGACGCGATCCCCTTTGCTCGTTTTCACATGAGACCTCTTCAGCTTTGTATGCTGAACCTTTGGTGCAGGGATTATACAAAGATATCACAATTGATATCCTTAAATCCCAATACTCGACTAGCTCTGACTTGGTGGTTAAATTACCACCATTTAGTTCAAGGGGCCTCTTTTGTTCGTCCAACCTGGACTGTGATTTCAACAGATGCGAGTCTTTCAGGTTGGGGAGCTGTCTGGGGATCTCTGACAGCGGAGAGGGTTTGGAAATCTCAAGAGGCGAGATTACCAATCAATATTTTGGAACTCTGTGTGATTTTCAGAGCTCTTCAGTTCTGGCCTCTTCTGAAGAGAGAATCATTTATTTGTTTTCAGACAGACAATGTCACAACCGTATGTCAATCATCAAGGTGGGACTCACAGTCCTCAGGCTATGAAAAAAGTATCTTGGATACTTGCATGGGCGGAATCCAGCTCCTGTCTAATCTCTGCGGTTCATATCCCAGGTATAGACAATTGGGAAGCGGATTATCTCAGTCGCCAGACTTTACATCCGGGAGAATGGTCTCTTCACCCAGAGGTCGGAAGCAGTGGATGCGTTGTCACTTCCTTGGAATTATCAACCTGCTTATATCTTTCCGCCCCTAGTTCTTCTTCCAAGAGTGATTTCCAAAATCATAATGGAACGTTCGTTTGTCATGGCCACACAGGTTTTGGTATGCGGATGTTGTTCGGATGTCCAGTTGCCAACCTTGGCCACTTCCGTTAAGGTCAGACCTTCTATCTCAAGGTCCGTTTTTCCATCAGGATCTCAAATCATTAAATTTGAAGGTATGGAGATTGAACGCTTAGTGCTTAGTCATAGAGGTTTCTCTGACTCAGTGATCAATACTATGTTGCAGGCTCTTAAATCTGTGTCTAGAAAGATTTATTGCCGAGTTTGGAAGACTTACATTTCATGGTGTTCCTCTCATAAGTTCTCTTGGCATTCTTTTAGAATTCCTAGAATTTTACAGTTTCTTCAGGATGGTTTGGATAAGGGTTTGTCCGCAAGTTCCTTGAAAGGACAAATCTCTGCTCTTTCTGTTCTGTTTCACAGAAAAATTGCTAATCTTCCTGACATTCGTTGTTTAGTACAGGCTTTGTTTCGTATCAAGCCTGTCATTAAGTCAATCTCTCCTCCTTGGAGTCTTAATTTGGTTTTGAGAGCTTTACAGGCTCCTCTGAGCCTATGCATTCTCTGGATATTAAGTTACTTTCTTGGAAAGTATCCTTTCTTTTGGCTATCTCTTCTGCTAGAAGAATTTCTGAATTATCTGCTCTTTCTTGTGAATCTCCTTTTCTGATTTTTCCTAATCCTAAGAATTCTTTGGAAAGATCTTTGCATTCTTTGGATGTGGTAAGAGCTTTGAAATATTATGTTGAAGCTACTAAAGATTTCAGAAAGACTTCTAGTCTATTTGTTATCTTTTCTGATCCTAAGAAAGGTCAGAAAGCTTCTGCTATTTCTTTGGCTCAGAAGGCTATGTGGTCTTTCATTCATTATGACTTTGAATGGAACGTAGGTGCACAAAAATATTGTTCTTTTTGAGTTAAAGAGACAGTACCGTTTTTTGTGGGGTTCCTTTTATTTGATACATTTCAGCTGTTTACTGTATAATACAGCTTTGTACTTAAAATGGAACAAGTGTACACATGAAATAAAGATTTTTTTTCTCACCCACATGCAGTGCTCTGCGGTTCCTTGCAATTGTCATAGGGATTGTGTGCACAAGACAGGGTTGCTTTAATGTACATAGCAATGTCTATTTCCAGCAAGGTTAACATAATACTTGGATAATTTCTGACACTGAAATAAGAGGATTTGAAGTTACAGTACCGTTTTTGTGTTAAATTTTATTAAAATATTACACTCTTTTTCTGAACTTTTCCTTTTATGGGAAATAGGTTGACAATGATCACTTTATTCCACTCACCTATTGTGTTCACATGTTTGGGCACACGTGCAATGCCCTGTGCTTCCTCGCGTACTCGTCTGGAGTTTTTCTCTGCATATCATGCGTTCCAGGGTTCTCCCATGAGGAAACTAACCTTACTAGAGGAATTATTTTCACCTTCGCACAGGTGTAATCTATCCTAGTTCGTCCTGTGAGTCATACGGAGTATAAAAATCCGTATTCCACTTAAGGAGATGTTTCCCATAACCGACTTAGTTAAGGAACAGACTTTACTTAGGAGTAGTTCCCAACTTAGCTAAGAGATCTACTTTCTTTGTTTGAGACTAATTAGATTCTCAAGGGTTATCACAAAGATTGGGAAAGGATTGTTCACCAAGGTTTACAATATCTTACAATTGTGTACTTTCTACCGTCCTTAGCGGACTGCATTTTGGTTTGATGTGTTTGATACTTTTAGGTCAGACACTCTCCTGTATGGAATCCAGGATAAGATAAAGGCTGTCAATTGACTGAGTTCCTTTATTTCAAATTCTTACCTTGAAGTTCTTCAACTGGGAGCGTAGGTTTCAGGTTTTTTCTTTTCCAGATTTAAAAAAAAGAAAGAGGCCAGCTGTAGTAAACTGATAGTTAACTCAGCTGTTTAGCAAGCGGAAGTTTTGCAGTTTGAAACCAGCTGCAGTTCTTGGGATCCAATTACCTGCTGTTGCAGCAAGGACAGCTTGTAGGACATGACCCCGATCGGGATCGGATTTTGTTGGGGACAGAATTTTCAGTTTACATTCAGGCTTGGATTCAAGATGTTCAGAATCCCTGGACAATGGATATATAATGTTTCAGGAATTCGCAGTGGTCTGGTTCTGCTTTCAGATTTCTGCAGACCAGTCAAAGAGAGAGGTGTTCTTACATTGTGTAACAGACCTCTTCTCCATGGGAGTACTTAGCTTGTTCTGATACAGGAACAGGGGCAGAATTCTTGTTCAGATCTGTCTTTGACTTCAAGACTCTAAGCAAGTTTCTCAGAGTTACATTGTTTCAGGATGGAAACTATTCGTACCATCCTTCCATTGATCTAGGAGGGTCAATTTATGACGACGATGGATCTACAGGATACATATCTTTATGTTCCTATTCACAGAAATCGTCACAAGTTCTTGAGTTTGTGATTTTTCTGGGCAAACATTTTTTGGTCGTGACCTTCTTTTTCAGTCTGGCCACGGCGCCCAGAATTTCCAACAGGTTCTGGGGTTTCTGCTGGCAGTTCTGAGACTGCAGAGCATTGTGATGGCGCCTTATCTGGACGATCTTTCTGGCATAGCTTAGTGGCTAGCACGGCTGCTTGGAACGCAGAAGGTTGAGAGTTCAAATCCACCCCCAGGTGCTGGTACTTTATTCTAATCTAGGCGTCATCTTGTCAGTAGCCAAGGTCCCATTCCAACATTGTTCTATCTTTTCTGAGACCTCATGGGTGGAAAGTTAATCTGGGAAAGAGTTCTTTAATTCCGAAGGTAAGGGTACCTGTTACGGTTACCCTTAGTCTCGCTGAGAGATGGACCGCTTAGTATCCTGGATCCCTATTGCTAAAGAGGGGAGAAGCTGCTTTCCATAGTATTCTATATGAGTCTCGCAAATATAGAATAATCTCCCTTAGCTGCAGTACAGCTAGGATACCCTTCTGCCCACAGAAACGAGTCAACGCTGCGATTGAGGGTCAAACAAGAACTCAGGACTGGGATGCCCAGCCTGCTTTTTATTAAGGTTACATGCACACAGGGCACTCCCAGGGGGAGAGGGGGGGGAAGCACAAAATCCCCCATCACACATTTAGATAGAGAGCCCTGTCCTTTGACAGGCCACAATAGGATTACAGTACTTAAGATAACAAGTTTACAAGTTCATCTTATCAATTAGCAGTCTGGCTCCAGAGGTGATTAGACAATGGGATTGGTTATCACTAAACTTAGAGCTGAGGCCAGCAAACGTGTATTTAGGCAATAGTTTCTAAAAGCTGAAAAAAAAAGTTAACTCTTTATGAAATGATACTTGTTACGGTTTTCTTGGAGCACTTCTTAGGCGCTGGCTTGCTGGTTCAGGCATTGCTGCTGGGAAATAAGCTCTTCACAACAAAATAACTAATGCTTCTGTAACAGTACCCTTCTTGGGGACTCTAATCGACTCTATATCCCTGAGAGTTTTTTCTGGCAGCAGTCAGAAAGACGAAGACTCTGGTTTCCATGTCGAGCCCTTCAATCCACCCTTCAAACGTCAGTGGCTCAGGGTGTGGAGGTGATCAAATTGTTGGTGGCTATGGTTATCATACCGTTTGTTCGGTTTCACTTCTGTCTTCTACAGCGAAGCATGATCAGGCAGTGGATTAGGAGTTATTCAGATTTATCTACTCAAATAATCCTTGAACAAGAGATGAGGGTCTTTCCTAAATGATGTTTTGTCTTTAGATCATCTATCCCAGTGGATTTGCTTTCACAGTCCTTATTGAGTGACTATGATAGGGAACGCCAGTCTTTTGAGATGGGGAGATGTCTGGGACTCTTTCAGGGCCCAGGAGATATGGACTCAGACAGAGTCTTTCCTTACCATCAATATCCTTGAGCTGTAGGCGTTCTTCAATGTCCTTCAGGCCTGGCCTCAGTTGGCTTCGGCCCAATTCTCAGATTCCAATTGGGCGACTTAAAAAAAGGTGTATTACATCGTTCGTCAGGGAGGAACAGGAGTTCCTCAGCGATGGTCAGAGTAGTCAAGATGAGCCAGTAAGTAGAGGCTCATTCTTTCCATCTGTCAGCGATCCTCATCCTAGGTGGACAACTGGGAAATTCTTTTCATAAATTTTTTCAAAATTGATTCTCAAATGAGGTTGGCCGGAGTTGGATTTCATGACATATCATTAGAATGCCAAGTTCCCGAGATCCGGGTCCAGGGACTCCCAGGCCGAGCTGATAGATGCCTTGGCAGTTCCTTGGTCATTCTGTTTAGCATATCTGTTTCCTCCGGTTGCTCTTCTCAGCCGGGTTATTGCTCAAATCCAACAGGAAAAGGCATCAGTGATCTTTTTCGCTCCTGTGTGGCCTCGCAGGATTTAAAATGCCGATCTGGTGGACTTGTCATCTACCACCTTGAACACTTCCATTGGGGAAGGATCTTCTCATCTGGGACCCTTCCTTCACCTGAGTTTAGTTTCTATGCAACTGACTGTTTGGAGATTGAGAGCTTTCTCTATATAGTTTTGTGGACTAAGACTGTAATCTATTGAGCTTGTAGGTTCAGGGTTCAAATCCTGCCTCTTCTCATAATAAACTAAACATTTATTTTAACATTTACTCTTATCAATTTGGTGGTTTTCTGATTCGGTCATAGATACCTTATTTCAGGCATGTAAGCCTGTAACTAGGAAGAATTTACCCTAAGACATGGTGCAATTATCTTTATCGGTGTGAATCCAAAGGCTACTCATGGGGTAGAGTTAGGATTCTCAGGAATTGTCTTTTCTCCAAGACGGATTTGAGATGAGTTTGTCAGCTAGTTCCTTTAAAGGTCAGATCGCTGTTTTATCTGTTTTGTTACATAAGCGTTTAGCAGTTGTTGCAACTGTGCAAATTTTTGTCAGGCTCTGACTAGAATCAGGTCTGTTTTTAGACCTATTGCTCCTCCTTGGAGTTTAAATTTAGTTCTTAGTGTTCTCCAAGGGGTTCCATTTGAACCTATTCATTAAGTTATTATCTTGGAAAATGTTATTTCTGGTTGCTATTTCTTCTGCTCGAAGAGTATTTGAGCTTTCAGCATTACAATATGATTCTCCTTATCTTATTTTTCATGCAGATAAGGTGGTGTTACGTACTAACCCTGGATTTCTTCCTAAGGTTGTTTCAACCAAGAATATTAACCAGGAGATTGTTCTTCCTTCTTTGTGTCCTATTCCTTCTTCTTAGAAGGAACGTCTGTTACATAACTTAGACGTGGTCCGTGCTTTAAAATTTTATTTACAAGCTGCTAAGGATTTCCGACAAACGTCTTTTTTGTTTGTTGTTTTTTTCAGGGAAACGTAGGGGTCAGAAAGCTGCGGCTACCTCTCTTTCTTTTTAGCTTAGGAGTATCATCCGTTTTGCATATGAGACTGCTGGACGGCAGCCTCCTGAACGATTTCCGGTTCATTCCACTAGGGCTGTGGCTTCCTCATGGGCATTCATAAATGATGCTTCTGTTGAGCAGATTTGCAAAGCTGCAACTTGGTCGTCTCTTCACACTTTTTTCAAATTTTACAAATTTGAAACCTTTGCCTCGGCTGAGGCTGTTTTTGCGAGGAATGTTCTTCAAGCAGTGGTGCCTTCTGTTTAGGTTCCCTGTCTCGTCCCTCCCTTTTCATCCGTGTACTATAGCTTTGGTATTGTATCCCACAAGTAAGGATGAAATCCGTAGACTCATCGTATCTTAAAAAAGAAAAGAAAATCTATGCTTACCTGATAAATTTATTTCTTTTTGGATACGATGAGTCCACGGCCCGCCCTGTTCTAAATGAGACAAGTTAGTTATTTTTTTTGTTAAACTTCAGACACCTCTGCACCTTGGCTTTTCCTTTCTCTTCCTAACTTCGGTCGAATGACTGGAGTGGGAGGGAAGGGAGGAGCTATTTATACAGCTCTGCTGTGGTGCTCTTTGCCTCCTCCTGCTGGCCAGGAGGCGATATCCCACAAGTAAGGATGAAATCTGTGGACTCATCGTATCCAAAAAGAAATAAATTTATTAGGTAAGCATACATTTTCTTTTTTGTGCGCAGTGTCAATCAAATCAATGCGCTGCTGCACTCACTAGAGGGAACATTGCACCTGCACTTGGTGATTTGGCTCCAGGGCACACACACATTCGCTCCATAAGACGCACAGACATTTCCCCTTACTTTTAAGGGAGGAAAAAGTGCGTCTTATGGAGCGTAAAATACGGTATTTCAATAGCAGCTATATCTGGAAATTCCACTATCATCAATGGAAAAAGTTTGTAGGGGTGAGGAATAAGGGTCCCAGATTGCAGCGCTCATAGAAGGGAGGGAACATAAACAGAAAACAATTTATGGTGCAGTGTGAATATACTAGTATACAGTGTAGCACAAATAGATAGAATAATGCTCACCTTTTTTGATCTCAAACATATGAGGTATGTTGAGAGCGTTGAGGGGAATTAACCCCTATTTGTGTTAAAGTGAAAGTAAATCCTAGCGTTTTACAAACGCTAGGATTTACTATTGAAACAAATAAACTTCATTCATGAAGTATAAGATACTTCATGTAGAAAGCTCCTTTATTTGATTTAATCGATCGCCGTTTTTACCTTGTACAGCAGCCCATGGCAAAAAAATTTTTTTGGCTAAGAGGTGACGTTTTCACCTTTTAGCCAATAGCCGTGCGGTAAATCCGGCTCCCATGGGCGCCAAGCCGGATTTACCGCACGGCTATTGGCTAAGAGGTGAAAACGTCACCTCTTAGCCAAATTTTTTTTTTGCCGTGGGCTGCTGTACAAGGTAAAATCTTAATCCCACTGTAATTTACATTCAAATCCTTCAGTAATATGATTATTACCCCAGTTATGCTGTTGTAGTAAGTCTGCGGCAAATCTGTCAGACTTACTACAACAGCATAACTGAGGTAATAATTATATTACTGAAGGATTTGAATGTAAATTACAGTGGGATTAAGATTTGACAAAGGAACAAGCTCAAGAAAAAGTTTTCTACCATACTTCCCCTTTTTTAAGAAAAAATTTACCATACTCCACAGAGGAGAAGTACATCATTGTTTCTATAAAAGGAATATACCATACTCCATTGAGAACGAAATCACCAAACAGTGTACAGAAGACGTTCACCATCTCCTATAGAAAGATAAAGATACCATACTCCACAGAGGAGAAGAATATCACATTTTAAAGACACCATAAGAAGGAAGCACCATACTCCAACAGGTCACCAAGGGATTATCATCTTTAAAGGGACACTGAACCCACATTTTTTCTTTTGTGATTCAGAAAGAGCATGGCATTTTAAGCAACTTTCTAATTTACTCCTATTATCAAATTTTCTTCATGCTCTTGGTATCTTTATTTGAAATGCAAGAACGTAAGTTCAGATGCCGTCCCATTTTTGGTGAACAACCTGGGTTGTTCTTGCTGATGGGTGAATAAATTCATCCACCAATAAAAAAGTGCTGTCCAGAGTTCTGAACCAAAAATAAATAAATCTTGGATGCCTTCTTTTTCAAATAAACATAGCAAGAGAACGAAGAACAATTGCTAATAGGAGTAAATTGGAAATTTGCTTAAAATTGCATGATCTATCTGAATCACAAAAGAAACATTTTGGGTTCAGTGCCCCTTTAACCCCTTAACGACTGAGGACGTGCAGGGTACGTCCTCAGAAAAAAGGCAGTTAATGCCTGAGAACGTACCCTGCACGTCCTCAGTGTGGAAAGCAGCTGGAAGCGATCCTGCTCGCTTCCAGCTGCTTTCCGGTTATTGCAGTGATGCCTCGATATGGAGGCATCCTGCAATAACCTTTCACGGCCATCCGATGCAGAGAGAGCCACTCTGTGGCCCTCTCTGCACCGGACATCGATGGCCGGTATCGTTGGTGGGTGGGAGCCGGTATGGGAGGTGGGTGGCGGCCATCGATGGCCCTGGTCATGGGGAGGGGGGCGGGATCGTGGGCGGGGGAGTCCGGGGGGGCGGGCGGGCGTGCGCACGTGCACGAGGGGGCGGGGGCGGGCGCGGGCACGGGGAGGGAGCGGGTGGGAACCGCTACACTACGGAAAAATGTGTCCCCAAAACACAAAGTGGGACAAATAAAAAAGCCCTTGTGTGATTTAGGTGGTGGGGGGGGGGGGGGGCGCGCGATTGAGCTACACTACAGAAATTAAAAAAAAATAATAATTAACATTTGATTGTTCAAAATGGGTACTGGCAGACAGCTGCCAGTACCCAAGATGGCCCCCAATAAGGCTGAGAGGGAGGCGTAGAGAGCTGTTTTGGGGGGGATCAGGGAGGTTGGGGGTTTAAGGGGGGGATCCTAAACACAGCATATGTAAATATGCTTTTTTTTTTTTTTTTCTTTAAAAAAAAAAAAAACTTTTATTTTAGTACTGGCAGACTTTCTGCCAGTACTTAAGATGGCGGGGACAATTGTGGGGTGGGGGAGAGAAGGGAGCTGTTTGGGAGGGATCAGGGGTGGGATGTGTCAGGTGGGAGGCTGATCTCTACACTAAAGCTAAAATTAACCCTGCAAGCTCCCTACAAACTACCTAATTAACCCCTTCACTGCTAGCCATAATACACGTGTGATGCGCAGCAGCATTTAGCGACTTTCTAATTACCATAAAGCAACGCCAAAGTCATATATGTCTGCTATTTCTGAACAAAGGGCATCCCAGAGAAGCATTTACAACCATTTGTGCCATAATTGCACAAGCTGTTTGTAAATAATTTCAGTGAGAAACCTAAAATTGTGAAAAAATTAACATTTTTTTTTACTTTGATCGCATTTGGCGGTGAAATGGTGGCATGAAATATACCAAAATGGGCCTAGATCAATACTTGGGGTTGTCTACTACACTACACTAAAGCTAAAATTAACCCTAGAAGCTCCCTACATGCTCCCTAATTAACCCCTTCAATGCTGGGCATAATACACGTATTGTGCGCAGTGGCATTTAGCAGCCTTCTAATTACCAAAAAGCAAAGCCAAAGCCATATATGTCTGCTATTTCTGAACAAAGGGGATCCCAGAGAAGCATTTACAACCATTTATTCTATAATTGCATAAGTTGTTTGTAAATAATTTCAGTGAGAAACCTAAAGTTTGTGAAAAAATTTGTGAAAAAGTGAACAATTTTATTTATTTGATCGCATTTGGCGGTGAAATAGTGGCATGAAATATACCAAAATGGGCCTAGATCAATACTTTGGGATGTCTTCTAAAAAAAAATATATACATGTCAATAGATATTCAGGGATTCCTGAAAGATATTAGTGTCCCAATGTAACTAGCGCTAATTTTGAAAAAAAGTGGTTTGGAAATAGCAAAGTGCTACTTGTATTTATGGCCCTATAACTTGCAAAAAAAGCAAAGAAGATGTAAACATTGGGTATTTCTAAACTCAGGACAAAATTTAGAAACTATTTAGCATGGGTGTTTATTGGTGGTTGTAGATGTGTAACAGTTTTGGGGGTCAAAGTTAGAAAAAGTGTGTTTTTTTTCCATTTTTCCTTCATATTTTATAATGTTTTTTATAGTAAATTATAAGATATGATGAAAATAATGGTATCTTTTGAAAGTCCATTTAATGGCGAGAAAAACGGTATATAATATGTGTGGGTACAGTAAATGAGTAAGAGGAAAATTACAGCTAAACACAAACACCGCAAAAATGTAAAAATAGCCTTGGTCCCAAACGGACAGAAAATGGAAAAGTGCTGCGGTCATTAAGGGGTTAACACAGATAGGGATTAATTCCCCTCAACGCTCTCAACATACCTCATATGTTTGAGGTCAAAAAAGGTGAGCATTATTCTAACTATTTGTGCTAAACTGTATACTAGTATATTCATACTGCACCATAAATTGTTTTCTGTTCATGTCCCCTCCCTTCTATGAGCGCTGCAATCTGTAACCCTTGCTCCTTTTTATATATATATATGTGTATATATTGTATATGTGTATATACTGTGTGTATATATATATATATATATATATAACATCCGCCAGTGTGCCAGGAAACAAATATCGTTATACAATAGGAGGATCTGCAATAAATGGACTTGTAAATGGTGATAGAACTTTTTTACAGGTGGCGTTTCGGAGCAAACATGCCCCTTCCTCAGACCATAGGAAGGGGCATGTATATACGCATACACACAAAACAGGGGGTACTGGCGCACATCCACTTGCAAATAAACAAAGCATTTTTACATACTGCATAAATTGCCTGCAAAAATCACTTATGCTTTTATATTAAAATGAGGATCTTAGTCACACAATATGGCCATATACTGCTTAGCCAGTGTTAGACCTGGCAGCTTTTTGGCGTGTCTCCCCTGTCTTTTTGCCTTCTGACCTCCTGGTTTTGGACTCTGTTTTTGCTGGTTTATTGTCTCTGCGCACTTTACCACTGCTAATCAGTGCCCCCTAGGTAAATTGTACTGTTGATTGGTTTATCCCTGACTGGCATATTTGATTTACTGGTAAGTCCCTAGTAAAGTGCACTAGAGGTGCCCAGGACCTGTAAATCAAATGCTACTAATGGGCCTGCAGCACTGGTTGTCCACCCACATAAGTAGCCCTGTCGGTGTGTGCAGTTTTCAACTGTCAATTCGACTTGGCAAGTGTACCCACTTGCCAGGCCTAAACCTTCCCTTTTCTTACATGTAAGACACCCCTAGGTGGCCCCATGGGCAGGGTGCAGTGTATGGTTAAGGTAGGACATATAGTAATATGGTTTATATCTCCTTACAGTGAAATACTGCCAAATTCGTTTTTCACTGTTGCAAGACCTATCTCTCTCATCATAGGTTAACATGGGAGCTACCTTTATAAATGATTAAAGCGTAGATTCCCTTTGAGAGCAGATGGACAGGTGGAGTTTGGGGTCCCTGAGTTCACAATTTAAAAACACATCTTTTAGTAAAGTTGGTTTTAAGATTGTGTGTTCGAAAATGCCACTTTTAGAAAGTGAACATTTTCTTGCTTAAACCATTCTGTGACTCTGCCTTGTTTGTGGATTCCCTGTCTGGGTCAGTTTGACAGTTGGGCTGTTTGCACCTCTCACTAGACAGTGACACAAAGGGAGCTGGGGTGTAGCCCGCATTTCCTGATGAGCCATCTCTGCTAGGAGGGAGGGGAGTAGTGGTCATTCACGCCTGAAAGGACTGTGCCTGCCCTCACACAATGCAGACTCCAACCCCATGGTGTGTGCCTGAGGCCTTGCCTGGGCAAGGCAGGATTTCACAAGCAAGTGAGAATCTTCTTTGAAGTAAACCTACTTCAAAAGCCAAAATGGGTATAAGAAGAGCACTCAAAACTACAGACTTTAGAATCTTTCTGGAATCTTTCTAGGATCTTGCTGGACTCACGAGGAACCTCTGCAAGGAGAAGAGCTGAAAAGCTGGAGGAGGAGTACTGTTCCTTGCTGTGTTGCTTTGCTGGACTGGCCTGCAGTTGCTGCTTCTGCCTGAAAAGAGTGCAAAGGGTAAACTTTGCTGTGTGTCCTGCTTGAGAAAGTTCTCCAAGGGCTTGAAGTAGAGCTTGCCTCCTGTTGGAAGTCTCAGGGACACCAAAGACTTCAGTTTCCTCGACCTGCAGCACTGGGAACTCTGTGTTTTGTGCTGTTCAAGAGGAGAAATCACTGCGATGCTGCCACCGACGCCGCTGGCCTGCACCGTGACTTGTCAACGCCGCATGGAGCCGCATTGCCCCACTTCGCACCACGATCCTGGTCTCACCGACGCCGTCATCGGACGACTTCACCGAGCCGCTGCTCGCACCTCGATCTGTGGGCCCCGCACTCCGGCATCGCCTGTTCACACCGCAGCCTGGGCATCCCCGACGACGACGCTCCTGCTGACACCGGCGCTGCTGCCTGCACCGTGGCCTGTGGACACTGCTCGTGAGGTACATGAAGCACCGTCCCGCACCGCAGCCCCGGCCCACCGACGCCAGCACCATCGTATCCAGTGTCATCACCAGGCATCCCTGCATGCACCGTGACCTGTGGACACCGCACGTCGCACAGCACCGCTTCACACCTCAGCCCTGGTCTCACCGACGCCGATGGACACCGTCACCGAGCCGCTGCCTGCACCGTAACCTGTGGGCACTGCACGTCGCATCGTCCCACTTCGCACCGCAGCCCCAACGCCGGCGCACCTGACTTCATCATCCCGGAGTTCGATCCGCAACGCGTGTGAACGCCAAGGGCCTGACGACTCCTGCACTGACTCCGGAAGCGACGCCGCTCTCAGGAGCTCACCGCAAGGATCACGATGCCCTGCAAATCCAAGGTACGGTTTGCGGGTCTTCCCGACACCGTAGCTGGCCCGCGACACTGCGGCCGGCCTGAACTGTTGGTTTTGTGTATCACGACACCGTGATAGCCCTAGGTGGAGCTATCGACTGCAAGGAACTGTGTTTTTTAATACATCTTGCAGCATTCATATTTTTATTACTGTATGCTGGATTTTTATTGTATTTGGTCTTGTTTTAAATAGTTAAATATTGGCTATTTTTTCTAAAACTGGTGTGGTGCCCTTTTGTAGTGTTTTCACTGTGTTACTGTGTGTTATGTGCAAATGCTTTACACATTGCTTCTGAGATAAGCCTGCTGTTCGTGCCAAGCTACCAAGGGGGTGAGCAAGGGTTATTTGAGCGGGTATCTCCCTTATCCTAACTAGAGTGAGGGTCCCTACTTGGACAGGGTGCCAACCAACTGCCAACTGGAGACCCGATTTCTAACAGCCAGTCACCAACTTACAAGGTGTCCCAGTATCAACTGGTCCTAACGCTACAATACTTTGCCTTTTTTTTAGGTTGCATCATTCCTGCTTTCTGCAATTTATGCAACATTTAAAAATGTGTTGTTAATGTGCAAGTGGATGTGCACCAATACCCCCTGTATTGTGTAACTATTTGGTCTCTTTGGCTGCGCTCCCAAAGATGTATTTAAACTCTTTTTGTACATTGTGCTAAACTTAACTTTGTGGATTTGTATGTATAAAACACAAGAGATGTGCGTTAGCGCAATAAACCAGAATCATATGTTAGTAGCTAAGCTCATACATTATTGTTGCAATTATTGCATTATTGCAATTCCTTGTCTCATCAACCCCTTTAGGTTTCCTACTTCCTTTACATCAATCCTATGATGTAAGAGCCGCCTATGATTTGGGAGCCTCGTAGTTTCGAAGCTTCTTTAAAGGACCAGTAAATAGAGTAGATTTGCATAATCAACAAATACAGGATAAAAATACAATGCAATAGCACTTAGGGGTCAATTTATTAAGCAGCAGATGCCAGAAATGGAAGTTAAGAAGCATCAGTCGTAAGACGTCTCCGCCACCTAAACAATATGATCGGGATGATTGACGGCCCCTGCTAGCGGCCACTTATCAGCGAGTGAGCAGGGAGCGGCATTGCTCAAGCTTTTCACCAGAAATGCTTGTGCAATGTGAAATGCCGACAGCATATGCTATCGGCATTTAACGAGGTCGAGCAGACATGATTCCCTACAGCGAATCATGTCCGCTTGACCTTTGGTAAATCTACCACTTAGTCTGAACTTCAAATGAGAAGTAGAATTTCAAAGTTATGTTTATTTCCACTCCCACTGCATCATGTGACAGCCATCAGCCAATCACAAATGCATGTATGTATATTCTGTAAATTATTGCACATGCTCAGTAGGAACTAGTGACGCTTAAAGTGTAAATATAAAAATACTGTGCACATTTTGTAAATTGGACAGTTGTTAGAAATTGTATGCTCTATCTGAATCATGAAAGTTAAATTTTGCCTTGAGTGTCCCTTTAAGTAAGGTAGCCTCCCATTTAACTCCAGATGAGTGACAATTATGAGGTACTGAGTAAAAAGTAGGAGGGCCCACTGTAGTGGGATATATAATATGTCCATCCATGTTGGAGTATTTATTTGTTGTTAAAGTCTGAATGGTTGCATGACTTGTATCCATAAAATAGTAAATAACAATAGATAAGAAGGACACAGCTCTTACCTTATAGGATTTAAATTAAAAATTGTGAGTAAGGACCCCAAAGATGATCTTTATTAATTGATGATAAGGAATAGCACTACTTTGTGAATTTTACTACTGACATATGAGACTGGTATGTTGCACCACATTTCTTGTGCTTTATTTTTAATTGTGTTTGTATATTTGGGAAGATGTACTAAACCAACTTATCTTGTCTACAAAGTTGTATTGCCAGTCTCACTTCATATAAGTGTATGTAATTATTCTATCTACAGGGAGTGCAGAATTATTAGGCAAGTTGTATTTTTGAGGATTAATTTTATTATTGAACAACAACCATGTTCTCAATGAACCCAAACTCATTAATATCAAAGCTGAATATTTTTGGAAGTAGTTTTTAGTTTGTTTTTAGTTTTAGCTATTTTAGGGGGATATCTGTGTGTGCAGGTGACTATTACTGTGCATAATTATTAGGCAACTTAACAAAAAACAAATATATACCCATTTCAATTATTTATTTTTACCAGTGAAACCAATATAACATCTTAACATTCACAAATATACATTTCTGACATTCAAAAACAAAACAAAAACAAATCAGTGACCAATATAGCCACCTTTCTTTGCAAGGACACTCAAAAGCCTGCCATCCATGGATTCTGTCAGTGTTTTGATCTGTTCACCATCAACATTGCGTGCAGCAGCAACCACAGCCTCCCAGACACTGTTCAGAGAGGTGTACTGTTTCCCTCCTTGTAAATCTCACATTTGATGATGGACCACAGGTTCTCAATGAGGTTCAGATCAGGTTAACAAGGAGGCCATGTCATTAGATTTTCTTCTTTTATACCCTTTCTTGCCAGCCACTCTGTGGAGTACTTGGACGCGTGTGATGGAGCATTGTCCTGCATGAAAATCATGTTTTTCTTGAAGGATGCAGACTTCTTCCTGTACCACTGCTTGAAGAAGGTGTCTTCCAGAAACTGGCAGTAGGACTGGGAGTTGAGCTTGACTCCATCCTCAACCTGAAAAGGCCCCACAAGCTCATCTTGATGATACCAGCCCAAACCAGTACTCCACCTCCACCTTGCTGGCGTCTGAGTCGGACTGGAGCTCTCTGCCCTTTACCAATCCAGCCACGGGCCCATCCATCTGGCCCATCAAGACTCACTCTCATTTCATCAGTCCATAAAACCTTAGAAAAATCAGTCTAGAGATATTTCTTGGCCCAGTCTTGACGTTTCAGCTTGTGTGTCTTGTTCAGTGGTGGTCGTCTTTCAGCCTTTCTTACCTTGGCCATGTCTCTGAGTATTGCACACCTTGTGCTTTTGGGCACTCCAGTGATGTTGCAGCTCTGAAATATGGCCAAACTGGTGGCAAGTGGCATCTTGGCAGCTGCACGCTTGACTTTTCTCAGTTCATGGGCAGTTATTTTGCGCCTTGGTTTTTCCACACGTTTCTTGCGACCCTGTTGACTATTTTGAATGAAACGCTTGATTGTTCGATGATCACGCTTCAGAAGCTTTGCAATTTTAAGAGTGCTGCATCCCTCTGCAAGATATCTCACTATTTTTGACTTTTCTGAGCCTGTCAAGTCCTTCTTTTGACCCATTTTGCCAAAGGAAAGGAAGTTGCCTAATAATTATGCACACCTGATATAGGGTGTTGATGTCATTAGACCACACCCCTTCTCATTACAGAGATGCACATCACCTAATATGCTTAATTGGTAGTAGGCTTTCGAGCCTATACAGCTTGGAGTAAGACAACATGCATAAAGAGGATGATGTGGTCAAAATACTCATTTGCCTAATAATTCTGCACTCCCTGTATATATTTGTGTGTAACACTATACAGCACCAGATTTTTCCTTATTTCCTTCCATAAGGCAGAGTCCACTACTTCATTCCTTACTGTTGGGAAATACAACACCTGGCCACCAGGAGGAGGCAAAGACACCCCAGCCAAAGGCTTAAATATCTCTCCCATTTCCCCTATCCCCCAGTCATTCTTTGCCTTTCGTCACTAGAGGAGGTGGCAGAGAGGTGTCAGAAGAGTTAGATAGTCCTGTAATGGGTATGTACCCTTCAAGAAAGGACTGGAGTTATCATGTCAACCTCTCAGTGAGAGTATTGATGAAAGTTAGATTCTGGAGATGCAGGGAAAGTTTTTCTGCGAACCCATCCAGACTGCTGCCTAACAGCTCCCGGGCCATCAGAGTTGATGGGTTTCACTGCTTGCTGTTATACACTCAAGTCCATGTCAGAGGCATCGCTGCAAGACTGTCACACTTGGGAGGCTGTGCCTTTTCCACAGCATGGATCCTGGAGGTAAGATTGTTTTACATATACTCTTTTGCTATACAGGATCACAGTGTGGCTCCTTTATGCCTCGATTGGATCCAGGGTTAATATCTCCTTTAGGGAGACAACAAGGGGTTATTTATAACTGCTTTTATGTGATAGTTTTTTGGGCTCATAGACTGTGTGCTTTTGGCTTGGAACAAACAGGTTTCACTTTCGCTTTGGTGTGTTGCGCAGCTCACAATAGCTTGGCGCCTTTTTCATAGCAGGGGAAGTCATGTCCTATGCACTACGTGACCAGGTGCAGTCTTTTCGTTTATCCTATGATCTTGCTGCGAACATCGCTCCTAAGGAGAGTGGTTTTCTCTGTTAGCTGTCTGGGTCTAGGAGGTGGTGAGTGCCCCAGCCATTGGGATTGTAAAGGTGCCGGGTTTTTTTTTAATAAAGTGTTTACTTTTTGTCTGTCCTTCTGTGAATATATCCTAGCTATGGAGGACTCTGATATTACATTAGAAGGTTCCGCTCCTTCTGTACTGATAAAGAATTCCTGTTTATATTGTGAGGAGGCTGTGGTTTGCCCACCTGCTCAATTTTGTTCCATTTGCCTAAGCACTGTTCTAAAGTCTAAGAAGGGAGACAAGCCTGCTAATACTCATAGCGATATTAGCCCCTCTGAGCCGTCTACCTCTCAGGAATCTGGGTCCCAAGAGATTACTACCCTTTCTACACTACCCGCTCCACATGCAGTTCCCTGTGGCTCATCTAATCCTCCATTTGAAGGGGGCTTTTTTCCTGCGGACTTAACTAAGCAGTTACAATCGGCAGTATCTGCGGCCCTGAGTGCCTTACCTCACTCTAACAAATGCAAGAGAAAGGTTAAACATAGTTCTCCTGACTTAGAGTCATCTAAATATTTGTCTGATTTAGCTACTATGTCCCAGCTTTCCAAGGCTGAGTTAACCTCTGTAGCTTCAGAGGGTGAACTTTCTGAGTCGGAGACTTCAGTTTCTAAACCTCCTTCAGCGGAGGAACTCTCCTTTAGATTTAAAATTTAGCATCTGCATTTTTTTTAAAGGAGGTTCTGTCTACGCTAGAGGTTCCAGAGGCTACACTCCCTGAGGAACCTTAGATCCCTAAATTAGACAGTTTTTATGAAGACCGGAAGGTCACTCTGACTTTTCCTGTGCCAGTTAAGATGGTGAACATTATTAGTAACGAATGGGAAAGGATAGGAACTTCTTTTTCTCCCTTGTCTACTTTTAAAAAATTATTCTCGGTCACTGACTCTCGGTTAGACTTGTATGGTTCCATCCCTAAGTTGGATGGCGCTATTTCTAAGTGTGCTACTATCCCTCTGGAGGATAGTCGTTCTTTTAGAGAGCCTATGGATAAGAAAATGAAAACCTTTCTGAGGAAGATGTTTCAACAACATACAGGGCTTTTATTTCAACCAGCGGCAGCTGTAGCCGCGGTTGCTGGGGCAGCTACCTGTTCTCCAGGATGGACTGGAGAAGGGTCTATCTGCTAGTTCTCTGAAGGGACAGATATCGGCCCTGTCGGTGTTACTGCACAAGAGATGTGCAGTCCTTTGTTAAGGCTCTAATTAGGATTAGACCCGTGTTTAGATCTGGGGCTCTGCCTTGGAGCCTAAATCTTGTTCTTAGTGTTTTGCAGCAGGCTCCGTTTGAGCCAATGCATACTGTTGACATTAAATTGTTATCTTGGAAGGTTCTTTTTTTGCTGGCTATTGTCTCTGTGTGCAGAGTTTCTGAGATTTCTGATTTACAATGTGACTTCCCTTATCTTGTTTTCCATGCTTATAAGGCAGTTTTACGTACTAAATTAGGGTTCCTCTCTAAGGTAGTGTCGGACCGTAACATTAATCAAGAAATAGTTGTTCCTTCCTTCTGTCCTAATCCTTCTTCAGCGAAGGAACCCTTGCTTCACAATCTGGATGTGGTTCGTGCCTTGAAGTTCTATCTTCAGGCTACTAAGGAATTTAGACGATCTTCCTCTTTGTTTGTCGTCTATACGGGGACGCGTAAGGGGCAGAAGGCTACTACAACTTCCCTATCTTTCTGGTTGAGGAGTGTCATCTGCTTAGCTTATGAGACAGCGGGATGACAGCCTCCTGAGAGGATAACGGCTCATTCCACTAGAGCAGTGGCTTCCTCCTGGGCTTTTAAGAACGAAGCCTCAATAGATCAGATTTGTAAGGTGGCTACCTGGTTCTCCTTACACACTTTTTCTAAATTTTACAAGTTTGATGTTTTTTGTGGCTGAAGCAGCTTTCGGGAGAAAAGTTTTGCAGGCTGTGGTGCCCTCAGAATAGGGTCCGCCTCTTTTTTTGTTCCCTCCTGTTATTCATTCAGTGTCCTCTGAAGCTTAGGTATAGTTTTCCCAACAGTAAGGAATGAAGTTGTGGATTCCTTACTGTTGGGAAAACTATAATTTATGCTTACCAGATAAATTCCTTTCCTTCCTGGCAGGGAGAGTCCACGACCCCGCCCCGTAATTTATTTTTTGATGGGCGGCTCCCTTTTTTATATTAATTCTTCTGGCACCTTTATACCCTGATGTTTCTCCTACTTTTCCTTGTTCCCTTGGCAAAATGACTGGGGGGTAGGGGAAGTGGGAGGGATATATTTAAGCATTTGGCTGGGGTGTCTTTGCCTCCTCCTGTTATACACACACACACACATATATATATATATATATATATATATATATACACACACACACATATATATATATATATATATATATATACAGTATATACACACACACACACACACACACACACACACACACACACACACACATATATATATATATATATATATATATATATATATATATAATATATATATAACACACGCATATACACTCATATGTACAAATCCCCAAATCTGGAATTCCAAAATCCAAACTTATTCTGAAATCTAAACTCTTTAATTATTTAATATTTAAAAAAAAAAATAATAATTAAAGTGATTATAAAGTTTAAAGAATTAAAGCCCAGTATCTCAAAATACTCTTAAAAACAGGGGCACTTTAATTCATTAAACTTTAAAACCATGATTTTTTTAAAAAAAAAAATAGCATTTTGTTACGGTAAACAGACCGCCGATCCTCCACCCGCTCCTCCTTCTGTATTCTGCAGATCAGTGGGCGTCCAGGGGGCGAAGACAAATTCAGCTTCCTCCAATAGTTTCCTCCCCCCTTTTGGCGTCCAGCTTGTGGGGCACACAATGATTGGAGGAAGCCGTATTCGTCATTGATATGCAAAACACAGTCGTAGAAGCGAGTGGAGGATCGGCGGTCTGTTTATCGTAACAAAAGGGTAAGTATTTTATTTTTATTTTTTAAATCATTTTTGTAAAGTTTGATGAATTAAAGTGACAGTGTTTTTAAAAGTATTTTTAGATACTGGGCTTTAATTCTTTAAACTTTACAATCACTTTAACAAAAAATACTATTTTTTCCCACCTGTAAGTCACAATCTTCTCTGTCTGTGTCTTTGGGTTTTTTGTGTTCTGAAATGCAAATACTAGTCTATATTTATTTAAAAAAGCAATTATTACCTTTCTGATTACAGTACTTTTCTTTACTATCTTTCTGATGGTACAATGTATACAAAGGTATTAAAAATGATATAAAACTACCTTTAGGTTACATGTATAAGATGTATTATGGAAATATTGCCATTACATAAGATATTGTTGTTTAAACTTGGTCCCATCCCTTCTGCAAACTGTCCCATTTTAAGATGCAAATATTACAAAAACCAATCTATTCTGAAGTCTAAACCATATCCCCGTTTTCTTTTCCCCAAAATTACTCTGTATATATTGTTACTATTACTAATGCACCAGAGAATTCTGGGTAATATATGCATATTCGATATTTATTATCTCATGCTTTTTGCTTCCAATACTGTGTTTGATCACAATGATCCCATTATGGGGTAGGGGCAGCAAAAACAGAACCACTTCTGGACAGCTGTTTAATGCTTATTAGCTCTCATCAGAAGAAGATGTTTGATAGATTTGGATCTAAAGGATCTTATCTGGAGAAAAATAGATCACTAGTCAGAGAGGACAGGCGGGTCTAATCAAAAAGAAGTTTAGTTTGTATTTTAAGGATATTACCTGGCAGACAATATGGCACTAGTTAGGAAAAAAAGGTGTGTCTAGTCTAAATCAGGAGGGTCAACTTTGCATGACAATATGGTACTAGTTAGGGAGGACAGGTGGGTCTAGTCTAAATCATCTGGAGGGTCAGATCTGCATGACAATATGGCACTAGTTAGGGAGGACAGGTGGGTCTAGTCTACATCATCAGGAGGGTCAGCTCTGCATGACAATATGGTACTAGTTAGGGAGGACAGGTGGGTCTAGTCTACATCATCAAGAGGGTCAGCTCTGCATGACAATATGGTACTAGTTAGGGAGGACAGGTGGGTCTAGTCTACATCATCAGGAGGGTCAGCTCTGCATGACAATATGGTACTAGTTAGGGAGGACAGGTGGGTCTAGTCTACATTAGGAGGGTCAGATCTGCATGACAATATGGTACTAGTTAGGGAGGACAGGTGGGTCTAGTCTACATCATCAGGAGGGTCAGATCTGCATGACAATATGGTAATAGTTAGGGAGGACAGGTGGGTCTAGTCTACATCATCAAGAGGGTCAGCTCTGCATGACAATATGGTACTAGTTAGGGAGGAGAGGTGGGTCTAGTCTACATCATCAGAAGGGTCAGCTCTGCATGACAATATGGTAATAGTTAGGGAGGACAGGTGGGTCTAGTCTACATCATCAGAAGGGTCAAATCTGCATGGCAATATGGTACTAGTTAAGGAGGACAGGTGGGTCTAGTCTACATCATCAGGAGGGTCAGCTCTGCATGACAATATGGCACTAGTTAGGGAGGACAGGTGGGTCTAGTCTACATTAGGAGGGTCAGATCTGCATTACAATATGGTACTAGTTAGGGAGGACAGGTGGGTCTAGTCTACATCATCAGGAGGGTCAGATCTTCATGACAATATGGTAATAGTTAGGGAGGACAGGTGGGTCTAGTCTACATCATCAAGAGGGTCAGCTCTGCATGACAATATGATACTAGTTAGGGAGGAGAGGTGGGTCTAGTCTACATCATCAGAAGGGTCAGCTCTGCATGACAATATGGTAATAGTTAGGGAGGACAGGTGGGTCTAGTCTACATCATCAGAAGGGTCAAATATGCATGGCAATATGGTACTAGTTAAGGAGGACAGGTGGGTCTAGTCTACATCATCAGGAGGGTCAGCTCTGCATGACAATATGGCACTAGTTAGGGAGGACAGGTGGGTCTAGTCTACTTCATCAGGGGGGGGGTCAGCTCTGCATGACAATATGGCACTAGTTTGGGAGGACAGGTGGGTCTAGTCTACATCATCAGGAGGGTCAGCTCTGCATGACAATATGGCACTAGTTAGGAAGGACAGGTGGGTCTAGTCTACATCATCAGGAGGGTCAACTCTGCATGATAATATGCTACTAGTTATGGAGGACAGGTGGGTCTAGTCTACATCATCAGAAGGGTCTGATCTGCATGACAATATGGTACTAGTTAGGGAGGACAGGTCTGTCTAGTCTACATCATCAGGAGGGCCAGATCTGCATGACAATATGGCACTAGTTAGGGAGGACAGGTGGGTCTAGTCTACATCATCAGGAGGGTCAACTCTGCATGATAATATAGTACTAGTTAGAGAGGACAGGTGGGTCTAGTCTTCATCATCAGGAGGGTCAGATCTGCATGACAATATGGTACTAGTTAAGGAGGACAGGTGGGCCTAGTCTACATCATCGGGAGGGTCATATCTGCATGACAATATGGCACTAGTTAGGGAGGACAGGTGGGTCTAGTCTACATCATCAGAAGGGTCAGATCTGCATGACAATATGGTACTAGTTAGGGAGGACAGGTGGGTCTAGTCTACATCATCAGGAGGGCCAGATCTGCATGACAATATGGTACTAGTTAGGGAGGACAGGTGGGTCTAGTCTACATCATCAGGAGGGTCAGATCTGCATGACAATATGGCACTAGTTAGGGAGGGCAGGTGGGTCTAGTCTACATCATCAGGAGGGTCAACTCTGCATGATAATATAGTACTAGTTAAGGAGGACAGGTGGGTCTAGTCTACATCATCGGGAGGGTCATATCCGCATGACAATATGGCACTAGTTAGGGAGGACAGGTGGGTCTAGTCTACATCATCAGAAGGGTCAGCTCTGCATGACAATATGGCACTAGTTAGGGAGGACAGGTGGGTCTAGTCTACATCATCAGAAGGGTCAGCTCTGCATGACAATATGGCACTAATTAGGGATGTCAGGTGGGTCTAGTCTACATCATCAGAAGGGACAGATCTGCATGACAATATGGCACTAGTTAGGGAGGACAGGTGGGTCTAGTCTACATCATCAGGAGGGTCAGATCTGCATGACAATATGGCACTAGTTAGGGAGGACAGGTGGGTCTAGTCTACATCAGGAGGGTCAGATCTGCATGACAATATGGTACTAGTTAGGGATGACAGGTGGGTCTAGTCTACATCATCAGAAGGGTCAGATCTGCATGACAATATGGCACTAGTTAGGAGGACAGGTGGGTCTAGTCTACATCATCAGGAGGGTCAGATCTGCATGACAATATGGCACTAGTTAGGGAGGACAGGTGGGTCTAGTCTACATCAGGAGGGTCAGATCTGCATGACAATATGGCACTAGTTAGGGAGGGCAGGTGGGTCTAGTCTACATCATCAGGAGGGTCAACTCTGCATGATAATATAGTACTAGTTAAGGAGGACAGGTGGGTCTAGTCTACATCATCGGGAGGGTCATATCCGCATGACAATATGGCACTAGTTAGGGAGGACAGGTGGGTCTAGTCTACATCATCAGAAGGGTCAGCTCTGCATGACAATATGGCACTAGTTAGGGAGGACAGGTGGGTCTAGTCTACATCATCAGAAGGGTCAGCTCTGCATGACAATATGGCACTAATTAGGGATGTCAGGTGGGTCTAGTCTACATCATCAGAAGGGACAGATCTGCATGACAATATGGCACTAGTTAGGGAGGACAGGTGGGTCTAGTCTACATCATCAGAAGGGTCAGCTCTGCATGACAATATGGCACTAGTTAGGGAGGACAGGTGGGTCTAGTCTACATCATCAGAAGGGTCAGCTCTGCATGACAATATGGCACTAATTAGGGATGTCAGGTGGGTCTAGTCTACATCATCAGAAGGGACAGATCTGCATGACAATATGGCACTAGTTAGGGAGGACAGGTGGGTCTAGTCTACATCATCAGGAGGGTCAGATCTGCATGACAATATGGCACTAGTTAGGGAGGACAGGTGGGTCTAGTCTACATCAGGAGGGTCAGATCTGCATGACAATATGGTACTAGTTAGGGATGACAGGTGGGTCTAGTCTACATCATCAGAAGGGTCAGATCTGCATGACAATATGGCACTAGTTAGGAGGACAGGTGGGTCTAGTCTACATCATCAGGAGGGTCAGATCTGCATGACAATATGGCACTAGTTAGGGAGGACAGGTGGGTCTAGTCTACATCAGGAGGGTCAGATCTGCATGTGGTTCTAATTGTTGAGTAAAGTTGAGCCTAGCCTGGTGTAGTCATTCCTAAAACATATAAAACCAGGTTTTAATATTCCTTGAACCATGGCTACATCTTCCAGCCATAAATTATAATAAACATCCAAACTTCCCCACCTCAATTAACACTAAATGCAACATCCTCCCAGGGATTACATATAACAAATTACCCATACCTCCCACCATAATTAACCCTGGCCACAACTGTTCTCTCTAGCCATAATATATAATAGATTGTCCTATTGCTGGGCATTCTATTACTTCAATGTTTTCAGATTGTTGCCCCACTTCTGATGCACTCTATTCTCCTTTGTGTTTGAAAACCTCCAGCAGAGAATGAGATGATTATCCTGCCATAATAATGTCTTGAAAAATGTTTATGGCATTTGAGTGCCGCTAGAACGTCACCATCATTTTTAAATTACAGTGTCCTTATCTAATTTAAACTGTTATTTCAAGTTTTATCATTGGCTAGGTCTTACTTCTGTGTCAATTATCATAGACAAACAATCCCTGGGATAAGGAATTTATATATCTGCTTTATGTAACATGATCCAGGGGTCTATTTCATGAAAAGAAAATGTGTAATTAGCTGACGACTGTGTTTATTCTGTTTTGCTTATTATGTTCTAACAAGTAAAATGTTACATTATTTTTCTAAAAACAAAGAATTTCCGTTGTAAAAATTCTGCTTCTTATCTTGCATTGGCTGTCTCTGATCTATTATAGTTAGGGTTTTAGATAAAATGAACATTAATTGTACAAAGCTGTGACTCACAAGCGTGTTCTGTAATTATTGTTTTTTTATGCCCTCTGAATTCTTTAGTTCTTGTCCTAGATTTCATGTATTTGATGGTTTTTGACTTCTTATTCAGATCCATGAAAGATCACCGGGGACAACTGTTCTGCCTGCAGTTTATTGAGGGCGTCAGTAGAATGATGCCAGGGTCTGACATTTAAATTAAACCTATGATTAATGACTCATTATACTTTGTCATGTTAAAGCTTTTCTTTATCGTGTGGAGAAGTATTTAAAAGAACAGGGCTTCCCAAGATGCTATACGTGTCTTGTCATTCAGAGAAACCTATTTTTATAACATTTTGCTCTGCCACATCTCACTATACACTGTAGGCAATCAACTACATTTTCTGTTCTCCAATAATATACTTTATGACTTATGGCCTGATATTCAAAACCTTGCTGTTCAGGTGAGATGATCTAAGAATTCTCATTGGTACAGCGAGGCCCTTAAAAAAATTTAGAGACACAAATTTTAACTTGAGAGTTTATGTTGCTATGTTTATTGTAAACTCCTAAATTACAATAAAAGGTCTAGAAAAAAATCCCAAAGATTTTGCATAATTTCTCTCCATGCCAGTGTTCTGACAGATCAGCCAATTCCTCAGATTAGCCAATCACGTCACTTTTGATGATGTGGATTTAGCTGTCTGGCTGCAAATTCCTTCACTATGCATGCGCTCCAGCGCATCACCACATTCTCCAGCTCATCACCACATTCCAATTGCCGCAACTCTCTCAGATCAGCCAAGTCTGACCAATAATTCTCGACAACGGAACTGCTTGCTAACCAGACATATATACGATGCACTGTACTTCCCTAATCTACACTACATTCTTTGCCTCCACCTTGGGGGTTCAAGGGGGGAGCCCCGTTGATCCTCTGGCATCCACCCCAAGTGAAGCTTGGGCCTTGCCCCCCTTGAACCCCCCAAGGTGGAGGCAAAAAAGGTAGTGAAGATTGGGGAATTACAGTGCATAGTATATATGGTTGACTCAATGGAAATTTGCAGTCCCACAGCTAATTCAACGTCACCGGAAGTACGTCACTTCCGGTGACATTGAATCAGCTGATCTGGCTAATCTGAGGAATTGGCTGATCTGCCAGAACACCGGCAAGTTTTTGAATATCAGGCTCTTAGAGTCATCTTTTACAACTCAAGTGGACTTCTACCATTCCATTTGCTTCTACTCCAGAATCCTCTATGTTTAATACAATAGTATCTTCATATACTCCAACTTCTTTTCCACTAGATACAGTGCAGTTCCTTGCTACACCAGCTCATTCTTTCTTTTATACAGTTTTGGAATTCTCTTCTACTCCAGCTTGTTCTCCATTTGGTACAGGGACATTCTATTTTACTCAGTCTTGTTTTACACTTCATACAGTGACAGCCTCTCTTACTCCAGCTTGTTCTAGACTGGATACAGTGTAACGCTCCTAGCAGACCCAGCAGCTGAGAGTGACTTAAAAAACACTTTCCCAACTCGTTGGATAAGTCCCAGTACGTGGCTAAGGGTCTTGGCAGATAGCAGGTCAGAAAAGCCAGAGGTCAGATACCTTACAGGCAGCAGAGATACAGAACAGGATCCAGAGGCAGGTCAGAGGTCTAGCAGGAATCAGCAACAGACAAACAGCAGAAGTACAAAATCAGAATCCAAGGGCAGGTCAAGAAAACAATCAGAAGGTCAAATAACTAGATCTCAAAGCAAGCAATAGCACCCAGGAATACTCCAACAAACGAGCACAGAATGTATGTAATTGCGTCAATTTATAGCACCAAGCACAGCACAAAAATGCACTGCAATAACGTGACAGCCATGAAAAAATGACACGATGAATGGCAAAAATGGATACAATGGCTGTGAAAAAATTATGTGACAGAAACAAAATTGATGCAATGGTGCGCCAAAAGATAACCATAAACAAATTGTGTTCTGAAACAATATTTAATGGAAGACCATGGAGTCTTACGATGTGCTGCATGAAGAAGGTTGCAAGGTTTTCATCAGATGGTATACCACTTAACAGGTTGAAATTAACCATTTTTGAAAACCTGTCTACGATCACCCAGAGTACAGTGTGATTGTGGGACACGGAAAGTTCTATGATGAAATACATAGAGAGATGTGTCCATGGCTGATTGGGTACAGGCCGTGGTTGTAAGAGACCAATAGGCAGACCGTGGGAGACTTTGTAAGCAGCACAGGTTGTGAACGCATGGACATAGTTTTGCACATCTTTTTTTATATTAGGCCACCATACTTAAGAAGTTAATCTCTTTAAAGTTGTCAGGACTCCCGGATGTCCAGAGAGTGTGTTGTCATGTGCCTATTGCTGTGCGGAACAAACAGTCGATTTTCTGGAATCTGACTGTTCCCGGGAATATCCTTCTGAGCGGCTTGTAGTTTTCGTAACATTGTAGTGGTTATAGCACTCTGGAGATACAAAAGGTTTTTATGATCTGTTAGGATTAGGAAGTGATCTTTGGTTCCTTCTAAAAGATCATTCAAAATGACTCTCACAGAATGGAGATATAACAATTCCTTGTTTGCCACATCGTAGTTCAACTCTGGTTTTGCAAACATTTTGGAAAAGAAGGCTATTGGATGTTTTTGGCTAATTGCTGGATTTTACTGAGAGAGTATGGCTCCAGCTCCTACGTCTGAAGCATCAACCTCTAGGATAAATTGGGTTACATATGACATAGTATATGAGCTGAAACAAAGGCTTATTTTAAAGACTGATAGGCTTGATTTGCAGCTTTAGACCACACCTTGACCTTAGCATTTTTTGTAGTTAGGGATTTTAAAGGTGCAGTGAGAGTGGCATATCCTTTGCAAACCTAAAAATCTTTGCAAACCTTAGTAAAGTAGTTGGTTGGTTTATTTATTTTCAAACCATTGGCAGAAATTATATAGCCTAGGAAAGAAATCTTCATTTGGTGGAAGGAACATTTTTCTTACTTGTCATATAAATTGTTTTCCAAAGACGTTTTAAGACTACCATTACATGGTTCACATGTTTTGTATATGACTTTGAGAAAATCAGTATGGGAAATAATGATAAATTAATTTAGTAGATCACGGAAAATGTCATTCACAAAATACAGCTGGGGCATTGCACAAACCGAAAAGCATGACTTGGTATTCATAATGGCCGTATCTGGTATTAAAAGTCTTCCATTCATCACCTTTCTTGATTTAGATGAGATTGTAAGCCCACAGAGATCTAGTTTGGTATATATTACATCATCTTTCAAATAAATAAAGGGTTCCACGGTAAGCAGTAGTGGATATCGATCTTCAATGGTAATCTGATTCGAAGCTTCTGCAAGGTTTTCTTTTATGTGCTCATCCAGAGCTTTTAGTTTAGGTTGCGACAAAGAGTATGCTTTCCCTTTAGGTATAGCTACTCCAGGGAAAAGATTAAAGGGACATAATACTCATATGCTAAATCCCTTGAAACTGATGCAGAATAACTGTAAAAAGCTGACAGGAAAATATCACCTGAGTATCTCTATGTAAAAAAGGAAGATATTTTACCTCACAATCTCCTCAGCTCAGCAGAGTAAGTTCTGTTTAAAAAGTTATACTCAGCTGCTGCCCAGCTGCAGGTAAAAATAAAAATAAATGAAGAAATGAACTGCAGCCAATCAGCATCAGCAGTGCTGAGGTCATGAACTCTTTAACTGTGATCGTATGAGATTTGACTTAACTCTCATGAGATTTCATAGTAAACTTACTTACACTGAATAGGGAAATAACATGAGAGTGCACAAGGCTCAATCCTTCTGCTGTCCTGGGACAGACATACTGATTTGCTGCTTAGAAGTCCTTTACAATGGGATGTGGCCAATTTTGAGGTAAAATATCTTTCTTTTTTACATAGAGATGTTCAGGTGATATTTTCTAGTCAGCTTTTTACAGCTATGCTGCATCACTTTCAAGTGTTTCAACATTTGGATATCATGGCCCTTTAATTTCACAATCATGTAGTCTATGAGGTGGGAGTACCTCAGCTTGTTTCTTAGAGAAGATGTCAGTGAAAGCGATATACTCTGATGGTAGAGATGTCTCTTCTATATCAACACTGAAGATTCTGATGATTTTAGTGCTTGTTAAACACTAAAATTTTCCCCAGGAAATTAAATCACCAGAGAACCAGGAAAATTGGGGTTCATGTAACTGGAGCCAAGGCAACCCTAGGATTGCTGGTACAGTATGTGTGGTGATGAGATTAAAGCAGATGTTTTTTTTTTATGAAGAATTCCAAGAGCACAACTGAGTGGTTTAGGCTGATATTCCATAATCCTGGAACCAAGAGGTTGGCCACTAATGGTAGTGACTTTAAGTAGTTTGTCTCTTTGAGCACAGGGTATTCTTAGTTCTTTTACTACCTCAAATGAGACAGGAAGGAAAGGGTTTGCAATTCAGTAAAAACGCAGATGAGCAGGAGTATATATATAAAAACAATAAAGCTTTTTTATATAATCCTGCTTATCTGCGTTTGTATCGAATTGCAAAACACTTCCTTCCGGTCTCATTTGAGGTATGGTGGGAAGCCACTTGCCCCACTCAGATTTCCTTCAAAGTATCTACCAGGAGAAATATCTGGCTGCTGGAGAAAAGGAAAGGAGTTCCTGCTTACCTGATGAGAACTTGCTGTGCAGCTCAGAGGTCCCGGAATGCAATTTAAGCTCATGAATATGCTTTTCCAAATGTGAGTGAATTTTGTTTTCATACCTGTTTGTTATTGCTGTAAACAATTCTACACCATGAGGCACCTTCTTGTCTTTTGTATCTTCTTTTACTAAGGTTGCATATATGAAGACTCCTGCAGCACCAGAGTCAACCAAAGGCTCATTATCATACTACTGCTGTTCTTTTTGCAGGTTAAAGGAATATTCAGGCTCAACGCTGCACATCAGTGTTAAGCCTTGCCTTTTCCCAGAAAGGTATGACATTCAGGAAGTAGATGTCCTTTCAGACCACAGTATAAGCAGAGACTGAGTGCCCTCCTGCTCGTCTGCTCAGCCTCTGACAGACGGATCGTACTGACTTCCATGGGTTTACATTTTTGGTAACAGTGGAGAAACAAACGTAGGAGCCAACCGAATTGGAGGTCTTGCATTCTTTTAAACTCTATATTTCTCTTGTTGGCTTTCTATGTGTCTCACATCAATTGTAATGCACAGCGAAATCTAGCAGGAATCGGCAACAAACAGGCAGCAGAAGTACAAAATTGTAATCTAAAGGCAGGTCAAAGAACAAGCAGAAGGTCAAATAACTAGATCTCAACAGCAAACAATAACACCCAGGAATACTCCAACAAACAGACACAGAATAGATGCAATTCTAACAATTTATGGCACCAAGCGTGGCAATAAATTTGCGCTGCAATGAAAAAATGATTTGATGGCCACAAAAAAATTATGCAATGAAGCCCCAAAAAGATGATGAGTAGGTTGCCAAGGTAGGTAAGTCAAACATAAACAAACTGCGCCCGCATGGTGATAAAGAGTGACATTCACTTCTACTCCAGCTCGCTCTAGATAAAATGACATTCTCTTCTACGCCAGCTTGTTCTACATGTGACACAATGATATTATAAAGGCTGGTGAGGTAGCTCATTTGGTAAATACCCTGACTACAAAAAAATCCTGTTTGAAAGATCCAAGGTCACAGGTTCAAATCCCGGCAGGGCCGACTCAGCCCTTCATCCTTCCGAGGTCGATTAAATGAGTACCATTAAATTGGGTAATAATAACAACTATTACTATTCAGCTGCTGATTTGGTTAATTCCGAGAGCGAGCACTGAAAAAGCGCTTTGAGTCCCACTGGGAGAAAGGCGCTATATAAATACTAGTTATTATTATATTCTCTTCTGTAAAATACATCTAAAAATTGTGCTTGTTTCACTTTCTCCCAGGGAGGTTTGGTTTAATACTTTTAGGCATTTTAAGTTTACTTTTCCCACCCTCTCTAAGATTCTCAGCAGTCACATGTTTGTAAAGGGCAGATTATCAGTATTGCATCAACAATCATGATAGGAGAATCATTCTTTGAAATAGTAATGAAGTTGAATCAGAGCTAAACCACATTGAGGGAAGAGATAAGGGAAGGCTTCCCCAGTCTCTCTAAACTGCACATGTGCAAACAGAGTTTGTGCTATATTTGAATATTAGTTTGTGATTGGTTAGCAGGGGTTCTTTTGTTCTGGGGAACAGGGAAATCCGTGAAATGAACAAACATAAAACAATATACTCATTTGAAAAAATAAAGCTGCTGTTTTCATTGCAAAATTATTCTCAGAAAAGAAGGTTCAAAATCATGTAGTTTACAATTTGTATTTAGTGGTCCTTTAAGAAAAATACTTGCAAACCGTAAATGTTAAGTCCAGTAAAGCATCATGGGAAATGTAGTTCTGAAACATCTGGAGTGCCAAGTTTCACCATCACTGCTCTAGGCATGGTTGGACTTTTGCACCTGCATGTAGGCCCAGCATGCAGAATTCATGAAGACTCTTTTTTTTCATACAGCTGGTGAGAGTCCATGATCCATAACTCCTGGAAATCGATCTTCCCTGCCACTAGGAGAAGGCAAAGATTCCAAAACCCCAAGAGCTCTATAAAACCCCTTCCATCTCACTGATAACTCAGTCTTTTCTTTGCCTCCATTGGAGGAAGGGGAAAAATGGAAAGATGTTCTTGTTATCCCACCCTTATTTGTTATTACTAGTGGACTCCACACCTTGTGTATTAGTTCCCAGTAGTAATGGATTGTGGACTCTCACCACCTGTATGAAAGAAAACATAATTTATGCTTACCTGATAAATTAATTTCTTTCACGGTGGTGAGAGTCCACGAGACCCCACCCTGTTCTTTAGTGTTGATTCATTTTTGTGCACATCTTTTTTCCCCTGCTCCTAATTTTTTGCTCTTATTTCTTTTTCTACCTCCCATCAGACTGAATTATCAGTCAGATGGGAGGGTTTTTATAGAGATGCTAGGGTTTGGGAATCTCTGCCTAACCCTAGTGGCAAAAGTAATGGATCATGAACTCTCACCACCATGAAATAAATTCATTTTATCAGGTACGCATAAATTATGTTTTTGCGCCACTGAAGTATCTTGTCTTGCGGTCGTGTCTCACTTTATCAAAGTAGTTGAGGTTCCCTTTTTTGTTTTTCTCTGTTTATTGATAGGTTGCAAGTAGGAGATTTTTTTCTCTCTCGCCTTTCTTTGTTTGTTCTGTACAGTTTTGAAGGCCTTTTTGGGATGCTGGTGTCCTTCACAGTGTAACTTGTCCTATGCTACAAGAAGCGATTGTTACAAGATGGACACCGCTCCATGGAATATAATGGCACCTTACAGCTTGCTGTTGTGATGAGTGGCAAGTAGAATCTGTTAGAATTTAAGCATTTTTAAGTTGCATGGTTAGGGTGAGATATTAGTTTGATAAACAAGTTTTATTTAATTCAGGTAAATTAGTCTTACGAGCTTCCATTTCTTAAAGGGACAGTTAACACCTTGATAAAAAAAATTATAATGAAGCAACTTCGCAGTATACATTTTAATTATTTATTTTGCCTCCTTTTCATATACTGTAGCTCTGAAAATTGAGCAATTTCTAACTCAAGGCTAACCCTGCTACATGTGTGTCCCTAATTGGTTTTAACTTATAACAACTGCAAAATAATGCACCTTATACAAACAATCGGATTGGGGCTAGCCTTGTCTGCAGACTCAAGTCCTGATTGGCTCCTCAAAATAAGGAAAATGCTGGGCGGAGTTTGGCTACTGAGAAACAACTTGCAGTAAAAAGGATGTTAATTTGTTTTAAGAATGTTTAGATTTGGCTGTTATGTTATTCTATAGCAGCACAACAGAACTGTCTTGTTATTACAAGGTGTTAACTGTCACTTTAATATTAAGTGCCTCTTAACCAACATAGAGCTCATTTCCATTGAGCCGTAAAAAATGGAGCTGTAAGCTAACGAAGTGGCCAACAGCTAAAAGTAATTTACGGCTCCATTTTAGTACCAGATTTCCATTAAAATATTTAGTGCATTGCACGCAGTCACTCTTTTTGTGCAGGTGTAAGTTAAAGTAGTGTTCATGCTTCCATCTGACAACAGATTTCTTGAAAATCAAATTAGTTGCTATGGTAACCCGACCTTTAACTATAAAATGTACATTTAACCTCTGCGCTCATTATCTGTGATCACCTCTAGAGAGAAACAAAAAACAAAGATACGCTTATTTATAATACATATTTTTTTTAACTATAAGCAAATACTATTTTTCATTATATTTATATTTTCCTCTTTATTAATATATGTAATATGTATTGCTGCCCTAGGCATAGGTCTAGTTTGAATTTTGTAGATATGTGCTTTATATCTTTTTATATGTAAATACATACTGATATTTCCATAAAAACATAAGTGCAACTATTCATATACATGGAACAGCAATAAATATTACATATTACAATTTATTTCTATATTGAAATGTTTGCAAGATTTAAAATTTCAAGGGGAATGAGGTCTCAAAAAGCTCCTTTTCCCTCTTTTACACCTAGCTGAGCTGGGTGTAATTTTTCTCAATATATCGACAGCCTCCGGCAGTGTATTAATGGTTTGCGCTTTCATGCGAAACCTGGTATTAGTTATCGCCTAACGGCTTCTAATACTTTCTATGGGACGCAAAAATATTTTTGGCTGCCGATATTGAGGTATAACGTGCCATCAGAAGTAGTCGATAAACTAAATTGCTTCCGACAGCATATTTATCGGTTTGCGACCATGCGCAAATCTAATTACTGCCCCATGGAAACGAGTCCATACATAGGCTTACTACAGTTGTGCATTTGGATCATTCAGCAGCTAACGAATGGGGGAATATGGTGCCTGTAAGCGCAATTCAGCTTTTTTTCGAAGCCGGATTTCTTCTTGTAAAAGTTCAATACACTAAAATCTTTACAAATTCAGAACTTAATGTGTTACACTTTCACAAGTAGAAATCCGGGTCAGAAAAAAGCTGAATTCCGCTGGCAGCCGCCATATTCCCCATCGTTAGCTGCTAAATGACCCGAATACACACCCTAATGCTTGTGACTATAGAACTAAGGGATCTGGAGGGTGACCCCATTATTAACATCACCATGGCAACCTTCGAGCCATTAAATAATGCTATGCTTCCTTGTACATTGTAAAGTAATCCCTAAGAAATCACAGGAGAAAATTTGACTAGACTGTCCCTTTAACTTTTATGATTCAGATAGTGCATGCAATTTTAAACAACTTTCCAATTCACTTTTATCATAAAATGTGCTTTGTTTTCTTGGTATTCTTTGTTGAAAGCTAAACCTAGGTAGGCTCATATGCTAATTTCTAAGCTCTTGAAGGCCGCCTCTTATCTCAGTGCATTTTGACAAAATTTCACAGCTAGACAGCACTTGTTCATGTGTGTCATATAGATAATATTGTGCTCATGCCCATAGTTATTTATGAGTCAGCACAGATTGGCTCAATGCAAGTCTGTCAAAAGAACTGAGATAAGAGGGCAGTCTGCAGAGGCTTCGATACAAGGTAATCACAGAGGTGTTGGTTACTCAAAACTGGGGAATGGGTAATAAAGGGATTATTTATCTTTTAAAACAATAACATTTTTGGTGTTGACTGTCCCTTTATGTGTTTAACTCTATCACAGGTGTTAAACACATGGGTGTAAGAAAGCAGTAGGGTTAGAAGAAAATGCTTTAATGTGTGTAATGGAAATATTTATCGTGATGTTTACACAGTAACGTTATCAATTTTTGGCTTTTAGATTAGTTTAGTTGATTTTCTGTATATTATACTAACTCTCCTAGGAGAAGGTTTTCGTACAATTTAACTTTTGTTATATGTACTTTTTAAATGATTTTATCTTTGTCTTTATATATTAATGTAGGCGCGTCGAGCATACACATCGGTAAAGAAGTAATTGTTGCTCACTTGTGATTGGTGGGACTTTGTTTTAAATGCAGGTGGTTTATAACACAATGTATGCTTGATGAAGCAGCTGTGTAATCTAGCTGTGAAACGCGTCACATAGTGATTTTAATAAACATAACTTTCTTTGCCACTGGTTGTTACAATTTAATAGCCCATTGTTTCCTTGTTCAACCAAATATAGGGGGTTTGGATCATGAGTGGAGCTGGTTGCCGCAGACCAGAGGTTGGTTTGACTAAGATAATTGCACCTGTAGGTGCTTTCTAAATTGGGGTTGTGTTTTTTGCTTATCTGACTATATTGATATTATAAAGGGAGTGGAGTGTTTGAGCAGTGTGCAAAGAAAGGGAGAGGGTGATTTGCAGTTTTTAGGGGACTGGAGAGAAGATGTTTAGACAAAATGAGAGCTGTGTCCAAGGGACAAAGTAGTGGGTGTTTGGACAGTGTGTAGGGCACAGGAAAGAGGGTGTTTCCACAAAGGGAAAGGGTTTTTGGGCAACGTACAAGGGAGAGGGCGTCTGGGCAGTTTGCAGGTGACAAGGGAGTTGGGCATTGTGCGGGTCTCAGAGTGTTTGGGCAGGTAATTTGGACAGTATGCAGGGGATAGAATGTTTTGGTTATGTGCAGGGGATAGGGTGTCTGGGCTGTTTGCATAGTACAGGAAGTGGTTTTGGGAAGTGAGCAGGAGACAGGGAGGGGATGTTTGGTCAACGTGCAGGGGACAAAGGGAGAGGGTGTTTGGGCAGTATGCAAGGTATAGGGGAGAGTGTGTTGCGTCATGTGCAGGGGGCAGAGTATTTGGACAGTGTGCAGGGGAGATGGTAGAGGGTGTTTGAGCATCATGCAGGGACAGGGTGTTTGGGTTTTGTGCAGGGGACATGGGAGAGGGTGTCAGTACCGTGTGCAATGGACATGGGAGAGGATATTTTGGTAGTGTGCAAGGGGAAAAGGGAGAGGGTGTTTGCACAGTGTGTAAGAGTCAAAGGGGCAGGGCATTTAGACAGTGAGCAGGGGAAAGGGTGTTTGAGCAGCATCTAGGGGACAGGAGAGAGGATTTTTGGGCTGTGTACATTTTTCAGTTTTTAAATATATATAAATATGAATTATTATAAATTGTGATTTTTTTACAGGTTATAATAACCACTTTATCTTTATAGAATATCAGATGAACAGTTTAATACATTTTCAGATCTAAGATTCAGATAGTAACCCTTAAAATACCTAGCTGTTCTAGCGCCAGCTCATTTTGGTTTTGTTTTGAGAATCTGATGTGGAAAGTGTGCAGCGGATGGGGGTTTGGGCAGTGTGCTGGGGACAAGGGAGAGGGTGTTTGGGCAGTGTGCAAGGGACAGCAAAGAGGGTGTTTGGGCAGTGTTCTTAATAAAAACCTAAGGGCTGAAACGCGTAGAAGTTGCTGAAGGAACCGTAGCTGTGTGTTAATATCACTGTTAACCACGGAGTAGTAAGACTTGATTGATTCATGATTACTGAGGATACATAGATTACTCACAAAAAAGCAACATCAAAGAGAGTGGACTTCCTGTAGAGGCGGGAAGTTGAGACTAGGCAGGTGTGGACAGTGTGTCTCTCTGTCTGAACGCCGAGGCCCTGCAATTGTGCAAGCCTTGGGAGTAAAGTGTTTCAGCGCTCCCCAGCAACTTAGAAGCATTTGCGGCTAACAGATTCAAGCGCCGTGCACCGCTCACCCTGGAGGAGTCTTGAGGCAGACGTACGCTGCTCGCCACAGCAATTGGAACCAAAGACTCACCAGATCCAAACAGTGAAAGATTGAATACCCTGGAAGACGGATTCTATATAAAGCAGCCGACAAGTCAATAAGGGACAGCAGGATACAGGAGAGCTGAAGGCTGGAGGCTGTACTCAGAGGGAAGGTGCAGGATTTTCACCACGTATATTGTGCACATGGAGTGCAACTACATATTTATGCACAAGTAAAAACCGTGGCAAGAAAGAGCTGTCCTGTGAAATCGCTGTAAGAGAGAGCTGAGCTGTGAACCATGGAAGTGTGGTAATAATTGCAGAAGGTAATATACTCCACCACAGTCAGTGAAAAGTGACAGATATTACCACCGCAGAGAGAGGAAGGTAACCGGCCAGTATTGGATCTTGAAAAACTGTGCAACTAAACATGAGTAAACCATACACCTTGCTCTGGCCAAACAAAGATAGACAGCCTCCACTTTAAGTGCCCTAAGGACATAAGTTGGATAATATACCTGCATTGTGGCAAGATCTGGGCTTACTGTTCACCATCATATATGAGAGCTACCTGGTGAAATATAATTATGCTTGAATGTATATGATGGGGCTCAAAAAAGCAAGATGATTTGATACCCAGGTTGTGCATTTGACTGCTTAAGTTCACTAAGGAATCATTGGTCAGTCCCAAAAGTATTTATGAGATCACAACGGTGGTTCGGTGCAATTTAAAAAGCATAAGTACACTAACAGTGATCCCAGTTTTTTTGGATGTGGGATTTCTTGGAATGTGGGAGGAATTACTTCCCCGATTTAAAAGAAAAAAGATAATTCTTCAGCTACGTAAGTTAAAAACAAGTATAGCATTTTTACAAGAAACAAACCTTAAATAAACAGAAATTATAAAGTTAAAACAAGGTTGGGTTGGAGAAGTAATTGCTACACCCTGCCTCAAAAGAAAAAAGGGCATTGCTATTTTAATGCATAAACATCTAGAGCATAAAATTATATCCATGGAGATAGATAAGAACAAAAGATTTATTATATTAAAAATAGAAATTTTAAAACAAATATTTGTGATATGTAACCTATACAGACTAAATAAGCTAGATTTGGAATTTATTACAAAAAAAATATTGGAGTACTCAAAAAAAACGATTGATTGTGGCTGGTGATTTTAATCTAGTTTCACACACTGTATTGGATAGATCAGGTAAAACTAAACAATTATCCAGAAACAGAATGTATAAAAAAGAAGTTAGGTTTAAGTGATGTTTGGAGGGTCCAAAACCCGAACAATAGAGATTACACTTGTGAATCAAAAGCCTACAAGTCTTTTTCCAGAAAAGATCTATTTTTAGCGGATCTGAGGCTGCTAGTAACAGGCATTAAAGCAGATATTCACTATCTCTGATCATGCTCCAATTTGTCTAAATATTCCGATTACAAAAAGCTCACCTTGGCCTGCCTCATTTTATTTCACGAAATATCTTTATTCACAACTCTATGCTCAAGACAATATGAGCTATTATCATAAAACTGGTATATTTGGGGAAGTCTCTAAGGCAGTATTGAGAGGCAAGATTAAATCATACTTAATTGCCTTAAAAAAAGAAAACAAACGCAAGAGATATACAACTTACTAATCAAGTGACTAACGCAAATATAATGCTTATTTAGCAACCTCAAATTCAGCTACATGGCGTAGGTATACTGAAGCTGAAAAAGAAAGGGACTTATTTATAACGCAAAGGGTTATAAACAATTCTTGCAGAAGCAACACGTTTTATTATAGATTCAGGGAAAAATCTGGAAAATAACTAGCTAACATGATAAAACACAAAAATATATCAACGGTAATTGAGGCAATAAAAAAAAGAGACTATCGAACCACACACACAGATGAGATAAAAAAAAAATCTTCACTGAACATTTTTAAGATGTATATACAGCAGAAAAGATCCACCACACAAATAAGGTAAACTTCTGGGAAAGTTTAAAAATGCCTTTATTAGAGGAGGATGAATTAAAGGAATTCAATTCTCCAATACTAGAGGAAGAAATTGAAAAAGTTATAAAAAGTATGCACTTGATAAGACTCCTGCCCCAGATGCTCTCCCTAATGAATATTAGAAAATTTTAGCAGAAAATATTACATCAATTTTACATAAATTATTTAACGAATATTATACTTTGGGTAAGGAAATTACCATCCTGTTTTACCAAATCTCTAGTGACTCTTATACGAAAAAAGGATAGGGACCCAGAGAGTGTAGATTCATATCGCCCTATATCCCTCCTAAATACAGACTACAAAATACTTTCAAGTATCTTAGCAAACCGATTAAAATTAATCTTGCCTGTATTGATGCATTCAGATCCCATAAAGAATTCCGATAACGCGATTTTATCTATCGACTCTGAAAAAGCGATACAATGCGATCACCTTTTTACTACGTTAACTAAATTTGGGTTTAGAGAGGGATTCACAGATTTCATACAAAGATTATATGCCAAGCCAATATCTGCATTATTAATTAATGGGGAGATCTCTTTAGATATCACATTAACAAAAGGCACAAGACAGGGCTGTCCCTTATCACCCGCGCTATTTAATTTATCAATTGAACCTCTAGCTTTCCTTTTAAGAGAGAAGATTCAAGGGCCTCTATTTATCAAGCTGTCAACCGCAAATACGCTAGAATTCCGCAGCGTATTTGTTGCGAGCCTGATTCGCCTTAGTTATCAAAGGCTACAGACCGGCAAAAGTAGAATTCAGTGACGCAACATACGATCCGCCAGACTCAGTCTGACACAGATTGATGCTTACGTCGATGCTTACGTCACTCCAGATGTTCGGCACAATCTGACTACTTTTGCTAGTTATCAAAAAAAAAACTAGCAGGTACGCTCGGCACTATTCCGGCCCAGCGTACTTGGTTTTCAATCCGCCGCCCTGGAGGCGGCGGATGCCATAGGAATCAATGGGAGTCTGACAGCAGCGAAAGCTTATGCTGCCCGATATCCCATTGATTCCTATGGGAACGTTTACACCTAATACCCTAACATGTACCCCGAGTCTAAACACCCCTAATCTGCACCCCCTACACCGCCGCCATCTACATTATACTTATTAACCTCTAAACTGCCGCTCCCGGAGCCCACCGCCACTCTAATAAACTGATTAACCCCTACACCACTGCTCCCGGACCCCGCCACAACTAAATAAATTGTTTAACCCCTAAACCGCCGCTCACGGAGCCCACCGCCACCTACATTATATATATTTACCCCTAATCTGCCCGCCCCTACACTGCCGCCACTATATTAAAGTTATTAACCCCTAAATCTAACTCTAACACGCACTAACTTAAATATAATTTAAATTAATCTAAATAAATATTCCTAGCATTAAATAAATTATTCCTATTTAAAACTAAATACTTACCTATAAAATAAACCCTAAACTAGCTACAATATAACTAATAGTTACATTTTAGCTAGCTTAGGTTTTATTTTTATTTTACTGGCAACTTTGTATTTATTGTAACTAGGTACAATAGTTATTAAATAGTTATTAACTATTTAATAGCTACCTAGTTAAAATAAAGACAAATTTACCTGTAAAATAAAACCTAACCTAAGTTACAATTACACCTAACACTACACTACAATTAAATTAATTAAATAAATTAACTACAATGAAATACAATTAAATTAAATAAAATAAAATTAACTAAAGTACAAAAAAAACACTAAATTACAGAAAATAATAAAATAATTACAAGAATTTTAAACTAATTACACCTAATTTAATCCCCCTAATAAAATAAAAAAGCCCCCCAAAATAAAAAAAAAATCCCTACCCTATACTAAATTACAAATAGCCCTGGTCCGGTTTACCCAAACCCCCCTTAAAAAAACCTAACACTAACCCCTTGAAGATCACCCTACTTTGAGACGTCTTCACCCAACCGGGCCTAAGTCCTCAACGAAGCCGGGCGAAGTCTTCATCCAACCGGGCAGAAGAGGTCCTCCAGACGGGTAGAAGTCTTCATCCAATCCAGACAGAAGAGGTCCTCCAGACGGGAAAAAGTCTTCATCCATGCGGCATCTTCTATCTTCATCCATCCGACGAAGAGCGGCTCCATTTTGAAGACATCTGACACGGAGCATCCATCCAGACCGACGACTACCCGACGAATGACAGTTCCTTTAAATGATGTCATCCAAGATGGCGTCCCTTGAATTCCGATTGACTGATAGAATTCTATCAGCCAATCGGAATTAAGGTAGGAAAAATCCTATTGGCCAATTAATTTAAAATGAATAAAAATGTTTCTAGTTGATGTTAAGGAGACATGTAACCCTTTCTTCCTTTTCAATCAGTAGTACCCCATTGTTTTTAATGTTATTATCTATATATTATCTATATATTATTTTTAAAGGTGAAGGTTTATGACCACTAGGTGGCGACCTCAGGGCCCTGTGAGGTCAGTTTGGCGCCACTGGAAGACTATTTAAATGTAAAACAGTGACCACATTAATAGTATGAGTAAGAGGTGAAAAACTCGAAACGTTGCAGATTGTTCCAATAAAGTTTTGAGAAGAATACAGTGCTGGTGGCTCTTTGTGATATACATATGGACTTGGAGTAAGGCAGCAGTACTTAGCCTGACCGTGCACTAACAGTGATCACCAGTTTGGTGCTGTGAACCCAACTATTGACATTTTGGCTATTACACTGCAGGGTACGTGCACACTGGGATCGATTGAATAATGGAACTTGATCGGGAAAATGCTACTGATGGAAGTAAGGTTTTTGCCTACAGTGAGTTTGATGCAGCTAGGATAACAGCATTAACTAAAGGTTCCCGGGATTACCTCAGAACAGCTCCCTCTGCAACATTGGCTAAAGACTATGAAGCAGTTAAAATGAAATGAATGAAATGGGAGCTGCACATGTCCACTCTATCGGAATATCATAGAGTGAGGAGGATACCCAGGGGACTCTGTATGAGTACAGTCCCTACATTACTTAAGGATAATAAAAAGTATTGCAATAAATTCGAAGCAATTATTAATAAATGTTCTTATGATCTTATCGTGTGTACAGTGGAGGCCCTGTTGGAAGAGTCGGCAGTACAGACTGATCTCATGAACATATATAAGACAGATCTACTTACCCCTTTATCGACAGAGGATTTTGATGAGCTAGAAAAAAAGATAGCTGAAAAAATTAAGGAAGAACAAAAAACTGTCAAGGAGATCAAGAGAGTGAAGTTCCTCCGTGACGAGGACGACTACAGATTGGGCAACGTATACAAGTGGAAGCACGGTTACCAAGGTAATCGTCATACCAGGAGGTACCAAAATCGAGGAGACTATCAGAATAGGAACCGCAAGACACGTGAATCCAATGGAACATCCAACTCAGACCAGTCGGGCAATGATGACGTCCCTTTAGACGTAACAAGTGGAGACAGCGACACCGCCGAGGAGGTAGGAAACATCGCAAAAAGCAGCAACAAGAAGAAGAGCAGGAGCCACAATCCCCCGACGGGAGCTGTCAGGAAATCGCAAACGGCTTCGCAGAATAAGTAGATTTTACTATCGATACGGTGGTAAATATATCTACGCATAAATTAACCGACAATGAACTGCATATTCTTAATAAGGGTCTAAGTTTTTGCCCGTATAAGGACATTGATTACTTTGAACTGTGTTAAGACTTGCAAAAAAATTTTACCGCAGTATAAAACTGAAGGTTTGGTTTAGTGGTGTGAACACTGGTTATGGTATTAAAGGTTCTGATGAAAATGGTAGAAAGGCTCTGACACTCAATAATTTGGGGTTACACAAAAAAGCACTTTTAAAACGAACATCACAAATCACAGTGTAAACACTTTTATTAATCTACTTGAAAATGATATACAACATCTTAAAAGTACGAATAGTAGAAATAAAAATAAAAAAACCCTTCTATGATAGGAAATATATAAATTTTACATTTAAAGAACAGCAAGCTTTGAAATCACTAAAAAGTAATAAAAATATTATCTTGAAAGGGGCAGATAAAGGCGGAGCCACCGTTGTACTTGATAGAGCATATTATATTGCAGAAATAAAAGATCAGTTGAGTGATACAGACACTTATGAATTAATTGGTAATAATCCATCAATAAAGATACAAAAGGAAATCAAACTTCTTTTGAATAGAGCACAGGCACACAATATTATTGATGAAAAATTGGCACAATTTTTATATGTGGATAATCCAAAACATCCAATTTTTTATACTGTGCCTAAAATCCACAAGGACCCCATTAGACCACCAGGGAGGCCCATAGTGTCATGTGTTGAGTCAGTGTTCACAAATATATCTAAGTATTTAGATAAATTACTACAACCTGAAGTGGCCAACATGGCAAGTTACATTAAAGACACAGGGCATTTTCTAATGAAGATAAAGAGTTTGGAATTTCCTACTAGTAGATACCTGCTGTTCACCATGGATGTCAAAAGTCTCTATACCTCAATAAAACATGAGACAGGCATAGCCATGGTTAGAAAGACTTTCATGGTAAACAGAAGGTATACAGCATCACAATGTAAATTTTTGGAGGCGTTACTTAGGCTAATACTGTTTTGGAACTTTTTCCTTTTCCAGGACCAGTGGTATAGGCAAAAGAGGGGTACGGCAATGGGCTCCAACGTTGCCCCATCATACGCCAATCTCTTCATGAGTGAAATTGAAGAACGATTTGTATATGAAAACAACCTCTTTAAGAGATATGGCGCCATCTGGTGGAGATACATAGATGACGTCTTTGGCGTATGGTGGGGCAGCGTTGAGAGTCTGTTGGACTTTGTGAGAGAATTGAACTCAGCAGTAAGTGGATTGCAATTCACGGTCAATTATAGTGAACACTTGGTCACCTTCCTAGACACTTGTGTCTCAAAAGGGGAAAATGGATTAAATGTAGATCTATACACCAAGGAGACAGACAAAAATACATTATTACAGTATACAAGTTTCCATCCGAAAAGATTGATTGAATCTCTCCCTAAGAGTCAACTCACAAGAGTTAAAAGGATAGTTAGCAATGAGACACAATGTAAGAGAAGAATAAATGAAATGGCAAATAAGTTTATTACTAGGGGTTACCCACGTAAACTAGTAGAGAACAAAATTCTGGAGTTAGAGCAATCATTACAAACTGTGCATCAGAGTAAAATAAAAAAAAATCGAATAAACTATTTGTGTCACAGTATAACCCCCATAGTGAAACTATTAAAAAAGTCATAAATAAAAATTGGCATGTGTTAAGGGATTGCAACCCCCAAATAGAGGAGTTCAAGGAACCTCCTCTTATGGCGTACAGGAGAGTAAGTAACATCAGGGACCAATTAGTCAGGTCAGATGTGGGTCCAGATAGAGTAATGAAACAAACATATATTGGTGATAAAAATAAGGGATGTTTTCCGTGCCTAAATTGCGCTAGTTGCAATTCTGTTATCAGGGGAAGAAACTTTTACCATCCACATAGTGGAAAGGAATACCACATCAATGGGTACCATACTTGCAATAGTAATTACGTTATCTACTTAATTAAGTGTCCGTGCTCCCTGATTTATTTGGGGGAGACCACACAATTAGTCAGAGAAAGACTCACACAACATAGGTCCAACATTAGGAGAAAAAATCTAGATGCCCCTCTATCTAAACATTTTGTTGAAAAAGGACATTCAGTTAGCCAAGTTAGGTGGCAAATAATAGAGCATGTCAATTTTAGGTGTAACGGTATGAACAGAGAGGTACTAGTAAAACAACGTGAGATGTGGTGGATACATCACTTCGACACATTGATCCCTAAGGGATTAAACAGGGACTTTGATTTATCCTGTTTTCATTAAGTCTCACTGTTCAAAAAGATGTATATGATGCTACAATAAATAGTCACACTAAGGTACATTTGTAACTATGTTTATTTCTGTTTCACTTAACTACTATTAACTACTATTACATTACATAGTTATTCTATGACATCAGACATAATAATATTATCATTTCTTTGAGAATTATATCTTCTTGAGCAAGTAGTTACACACTTAGGCCAATTCATTTAAAATAGATAAAAATGTTTCTAGTTGATGTTAAGGAGACATGTAACCCTTTCTTCCTTTTCAATCAGTAGTACCCCATTGTTTTTAATGTTATTATCTATATATTATTTTTAAAGGTGAAGGTTTATGACCACTAGGTGGTGACCTCAGGGCCCTGTGAGGTCAGTTTGGCGCCACTGGAAGACTATTTAAATGTAAAACAGTGACCACATTAATAGCATGAGTAAGAGGTGAAAATCTCGAAACGTTGCAGACTGTTCCAATAAAGATTTGAAAAGAATACAGTGCTGGTGGCTCTTTGTGATATACATATGGACTTGGAGTAAGGCAGCAGTACTCAGCCTGACCGTGCACTAACAGTGATCACCAGTTTGGTGCTGTGAACCCAACTATTGACATTTTACCTCATATATATATATAGCTCATTTTATGTGATCACATAGCGTTCACTCTTTGAGGATTTTCCCTTGTTATAAACTGACTTGTGTTTCCTGTTGCAATCATTCCTTACAGATATATGGAATGGTGTTGTAACTTCATAGCTACATCTTTAACTATACGAATGCAAGTAAAAAACCTACTATTTCCTAAGATATATATATATAATTCTATATATAATTCTAACACTGCATATTTGTTCCATTCACAGTAAATCTTGACATAAGGCTTAATTTCTATGATATCTTACTTACCCAAGAATCAAATCCTAGACTCTTAAATATAAACAGGTAGATTACGAGTTTTGCATTATGGCTTTTAACGCTGAAAAAATGTCAATTTCATCATAATGGCAGTAACGCAGCTATTGCGAGTCGTGTCGGTATAGCTGTAACGCAAGCATTTTAGCCTGTAACGCAACATCTATTCCGCACTAAAAAAAAATACGTTCTTGCGTGGGATTTTCATAGCACCGATATTACAGGTTGTGCGATGAGGCTAAAAAGCTTGATCAGAGCTACTGAAATCCTATTGGCTGTTCAAATCAGCCAATAGGATTTCAGTAGCTCTCGTCCTATTGGCTATTTTGAACATTCAAAAGGATTTTAGAAGCTCTCATCCTATTGGTTGTTTTGAACAGCCAATAGGATTTTATTTGCTTATTTAAATTTGAAGAATCAAATCAGCCAATAGGAATGCAAGGTACGCCATTTTGAAAAGGTTACCTTGCATTGAAGCTTCAGTGTACGGCGGGGACCGTATGAAGAGGATGCTCTGCGCTGGATGTCTTCGCCGCTCTGCGCCGTCGGGATGAAGATAGAAGACGCCCCCGAGATGGATGAAGATGACGTCGCCTGGATGAAGGCTTCTTGCCGCTTGGATGTCCGGACTTCAGCAACCGTGAGTAGATATTCTGGGGTTAGTGTTAGGTATTTTATGTATTTTTTGGGGTGGGTTTTTTCAGATTAGGGTTTGGGCTTTTGAAAAAGAGCTAAATGCCCTTTTAAGGGCAATGAAAAAGAGCTAAATGCCCTTTTTAAGGGCAATGCACATACAAATGCCCCTTTAGGGGCAATGGGCAGCTTAGGTTTTTTTAGAGTTATTTTTTTTTGGGGGGGTTGGTTGGGTGGTGGGTTTTACTGTTGGGGGCAATTTGCATTTTTTTTACAGGTAATAGAGCTGTTTAACTTAGTGCAATGCCCTACAAAAGACCATTTTAAGGGCTATTGGTAGTTCATTGTAGGCTAGGGGGTGTTTTTATTTTGGGGGGGCTTTTTATTTTTATAGGGCTGTTAGATTAGGTGTAATTGTTTTTATTTTTGATAATTTCGTTTATTATTTTGTGTAAGCTTAGCGTTTTTTATTTTTTGTAATTTAGTGTTTATTATTTTTTGTACTTTTAGATTTTTTTCTCGTAGTGGTTTTTTTAAATTTGTAATTTAGATTTTTTAATTGGTAGTATTTTTTATTTTATTACAATAGTAAGGTTAGGTTAATTTATAGTTTAATGTTAGGGTTAATTTTATTTCACAGGTAAGTTTTTTTATTTATTTAAATATAGTTATATTGTAATTTTAATTTAAAGCTAGGGGGTGTTAGATTTAGGGGTTAATAGTTTAATTTAGTGTTTTGTGTTGTGGGGCGGCGGTTTAAGGGTTAATAGGTTTCTTTAGTGGCGGAGATGTGGGAGGCCGGAGGTTTAGGGGTTAATATGTTTATTTAGTTGTGGAGATGTGGGAGGCCCAAGGTTTAGGGGTTAATAGGTTTATTTAGTTGCGGAGATGTGGGAGGCCGGAGGTTTAAGGGTTAATAACTTTATTATAGTGTCGGTGATGTCGGGGAGTGGTGGAATAGGGGTTAATAACTTTATTATAGTGGCGGTGATGTCGGGGAGTGGCAGAATAGGGGTTAATAACTTTTTATTATAGTGGCGGTGATGGGGAGCGGCGGAATAGGAGTTAATAACTTTTATTAGTGTTGGCAATGTCGGGAGTGGCAGATTAGGGGTTAATCACTTTATTTAGGTGTCGGCGATGTCTGGGACAGCAAATTAGGGGTGTTTAGACTTGGGGTTTATGTTAGGGCGTTTCTCCCCATAGACATCAATTAGTTTGCGTTACGGAGAATTTTCATTCTGCACTTCAGGTGTTTTTTTCTAACACTCTCTCCCCTTTCATGTCTATGGGGGAAAGCGTGCACGAGCACGTCAAAGCAGCCCTTGGATTTTGTGCGGTATGGAGCTTAAGGCCACCATATTGCACGCACAACAAGGCTTTTCAGTAACTCGTAATGGCAGCGCTATGGAGGGTGAAATAACGCAACATTTTTGGCGTTAGTTTCGCACACTGTTTAGCTCAAAACTTGTAATCTAGGTGAAAGTTAATTAACAATGCCATCCTATGTGGCTGGGCAATTATATTTGCAAGCTGGAGGGATAAGAAAGAACCTAGCTTTAACAAATGTATCTCTAAACTAAGATTCCAGATGATAATAGAACAGTTTGACCTTCTATCTAATCCGCAGTTAGATATAGGGAAATATTTTGCGAAATGGTATCCCTTTATTAAATCAGAACCGATAAATATTTAAAAGCATTTGGTATATCCATTTAAGGACACAATATATATACAGGAAGCAGTGTTACGTGGCGACTTTTAATTTATACAGAATCTTTAGTAATCTCTTTTTTTATCGATTTTTATGTATAGATGATATGATTCTCCCCCCCCCCCCTCTTATCCTTTTTTTTTTTCTCTTCTCCACCTCTCCTCCCGGGTCCCACCACCCACCCTTTCTCCACCTCTTCTCCCGGGTCCCACCACCCACCCTTTCTCCACCTCTCCTCCCGGGTCCCACCACCCACCCTTTCTCCACCTCTCCTCCCGGGTCCCACCACCCACCCTTTCTCCACCTCTCCTCCCGGGTCCCACCACCCACCCTTTCTCCACCTCTCCTCCCGGGTCCCACCACCCACCCTTTCTCCACCTCTCCTCCCGGGCCCCACCACCCACCCTTTTTCATTACTTATAACAGGACGAAATTTACTTTTTTCTCTGTCCGTTGCTTTCTTTATATGTTTTATAAGTGATAATATACTGTCTCCTGTCTCCAGGGGACAGGAGAGGGTGTTCGGACAGTGTGCAGGGGACAGGAGAGAGAGTGTTTGGGCAGTGTGCAGGGGACAGGAGAGAGGGTTCTTGGGCAGTGGAGAGGGTGTTTTGCCAGTGTGCAGGGGACAGGAAAGAGGGTGTTTGGGCAGTGTGCAGGGGACAGGAAAGAGGGTTCTTTGGCAGGGGACAGGGGAGAGGGTGTTTGGGCAGTGTTCAGGAGATAAGGGAGAGGGTGTTTGGGCAGTGTACAGGAGACAGGGGAGAGGGTGTTTGGGCTTTGTGCAGGGGACAGGGGAGAGGGTGTCTGAGCACGGTGCAGAGGAGAGGATGTTTGGGCAGTGTCCAGGGAACAGGGGATAGGGTGTCTGGACAGTGTGCAAGGGACAGAAAATAGGGTATTTGGGCAGTGTGCAGGGGACATGGGAGAGGGTGCTTGGCCAGGGTGCAGGGGAATAGGAGAGAGGGTGTTTAGCCAGTGTGCAGGGTACAGGGGACAGGGTGTTTGGCCAGTGTGCAGGGGAATATGAGAGAGGGTGTTTGGGCAGTGTGCAGGGTACAGGGGAGAGGGTGTTTGGACAGTTTGCAGGGGACAGGAGAGAGAGAGTGTTTTGGCAGTGTGCATGAAACAGGAGAGAGAGTGTTTGGGCAGTGTGCAGGGGACAGGAGAGAGAGTGTTTGGGCAGTTTGCAGGGGACAGGAGAGAGAGGGTGTTTGGCCAGTTTGCAGGGGACAGGAGAGAGAGGGTGTTTGGCCAGTTTGCAGTGGACAGGAGAGAGAGAGTGTTTGGACAGTGTGCAGGGGACAGGAGAGAGGGTGTTTGGGCAGTGTGCAGGGGACAGGAGAGAGGGTGTTTGGACAGTGTGCAGGGGACAGGAGAGAGGGTGTTTGGGCAGTGTGCAGGGGACAGGAGAGAGGGTGTTTGGACAGTGTGCAGGGGACAGGAGAGAGGGTGTTTGGGCAGTGTGCAGGGGACAGGAGAGAGGGTGTTTCGGCAGTGTGCAGTTGACAGGAGAGAGGGTGTTTGTGCAGTGTGCAGGGGACCTGAGAGAGGGTGTTTGGGCAGGGGACAGGGGAGATAGTGTTTAGGCAGTGTATAGGAGACAGGGGAGAGGGTGTTTGGGCAGTGTGCAGGAGACAGGGGAGAAGGTGTTTGGGCAGTGTGCAAGGTACAGGAGATAGGGTTTTTGGGCAGTGTGCAGGGGACAGGGTGTTTGGTCAGTGTGCAGGGGACAGGAGAGAGGGTGTTTTCGGAGTGTGCAGGGGACAGGCTGTTTGGGCAGTGTGCATGGAACAAGGGTGAGGATGTTTGGGCAGGGGAGAGGGTGTTTGTGCAGTGTGCAGGGGATAGACAGGGGAGAGGATGTTTAGAAAGGGGAGAGGATGTTTGGGCAGTGTGCAGAGGACAGGGGATAGGGTGTTTGGGCATTGTGGAAGAGACAGGAGAGATGGTGTTTGGGCAGGGGAGAGGGTGTTTGGGCAGTGTGCAGGGGACAGGAGATAGGGTTTTTGGGCAGTGTGCAGAGGACAGGGGAGAGGGTGCAGAGGAGAGGCTGTTTGGGCCGTGTGCAGAGGACAGAGAATAAGGTTTTTGTGCAGTGTACAAGTCACAGAAAGAGGGTATTTGGGCAGTGTGCAGGGGACAAGGGAGAGGTTGTTTGGCCAGTGTGCAGGGGACAGGAGAGAGGGTGTTTGGACAGTGTGCAGGGGACAGGAAAGAGAGTGTTTGGTTTTTGGGCAGTGTGCAGGGGACAGGAGAGAGAGTGTTTGGGCAGTGTGCAGGGGACAGGAGAGAGGGTTCTTGGGCAGGGGACAGGGGAGAGGGTGTTTGGACAGTGTTCAGGATACAAGGGAGAGGGTGTTTGGGCAGTGTCCAGGAGACAGGGGAGAGGGTGTTTGGGCAGTGTGCAGAGGACAGGGGAGAGGGTGTCTGAGCAAGGTGCAGAGGAGAGGATGTTTGGGCCGTGTGCAGGGGACAGGAGAGAGGGTTCTTGGGCAGGGGAGAGGGTGTTTTGCCAGTGTGGAGGGGACAGGAAAGAGGGTGTTTGGGCAGTGTGCAGGGGACAGGAGAGAGGGTTCTTTGGCAGGGGACAGGGGAGAGGGTGTTTGGGCAGTGTTCAGGAGACAAGGGAGAGGGTGTTTGGGCAGTGTCCAGGGGAGAGGGTGTTTGGGCAGTGTGCAGAGGACAGGGGAGAGGGTGTCTGAGCAAGGTGCAGAGGAGAGGATGTTTGGGCCGTGTGCAGGGAACAGAGAAGAAGGTTTTTGTGCAGTGTGCAAAAAGAGGGTATTTGGGCAGTGTGCAGGGGACAGGGGAGAGGGTGTTTGGCCAGTGTGCAGGGGACAGGAGAGAGGGTGTTTGGACAGTGTGCAGGGGACAGGAGAGAGAGTGTTTGGGCAGTGTGCAGGGGACAGGAGAGAGGGTTCTTGGGCAGGGGAGAGGGTGTTTTGCCAGTGTGCAAGGGACAGGAAAGAGGGTGTTTGTGCAGGGGGCAGGAGAGAGAGTGTTTGGGCAGTGTACAGGGGACAGGAGAGAGGGTTCTTGGGCAGAAAACATGGGAAAGGGTGTTCGGACAGTGTGCAGGGGACAGGAGAGAGGGTGTTTGGCCAGTGTGCAGGGGACAGGAGAGAGAGTGTTTGGGCAGTGTGCAGGGGACAGGGGAGAGGGTGTTTGGCCAGTGTGCAGGGGACAGGAGAGAGGGTGTTTGGACAGTGTGCAGGGGACAGGAGAGAGAGTGTTTGGGCAGTGTGCAGGGGACAGGAGAGAGGGTGTTTGGGCAGTGTGCAGGGGACAGGAGAGAGGGTGTTTGGGCAGTGTGCAGGGGACAGGAAAGAGGGTTCTTTGGCAGGGGACAGGGGAGAGGGTGTTTGGGCAGTGTTCAGGAGATAAGGGAGAGGGTGTTTGGGCAGTGTACAGGAGACAGGGGAGAGGGTGTTTGGGCTTTGTGCAGGGGACAGGGGAGAGGGTGTCTGAGCACGGTGCAGAGGAGAGGATGTTTGGGCAGTGTCCAGGGAACAGGGGATAGGGTGTCTGGACAGTGTGCAAGGGACAGAAAATAGGGTATTTGGGCAGTGTGCAGGGGACATGGGAGAGGGTGCTTGGCCAGGGTGCAGGGGAATAGGAGAGAGGGTGTTTAGCCAGTGTGCAGGGTACAGGGGACAGGGTGTTTGGCCAGTGTGCAGGGGAATATGAGAGAGGGTGTTTGGGCAGTGTGCAGGGTACAGGGGAGAGGGTGTTTGGACAGTTTGCAGGGGACAGGAGAGAGAGAGTGTTTTGGCAGTGTGCATGAAACAGGAGAGAGAGTGTTTGGGCAGTGTGCATGAGACAGGAGAGAGAGTGTTTGGGCAGTGTGCAGGGGACAGGAGAGAGAGGGTGTTTGGCCAGTTTGCAGGGGACAGGAGAGAGAAGGTGTTTGGCCAGTTTGCAGCGGACTGGAGAGAGAGAGTGTTTGGACAGTGTGCAGGGGACAGGAGAGAGGGTGTTTGGGCAGTGTGCAGGGGACAGGAGAGAGGGTGTTTGGGCAGTGTGCAGGGGACAGGAGAGAGGGTGTTTGTGCAGTGTGCAGGGGACCTGAGAGAGGGTGTTTGGGCAGGGGACAGGGGAGATAGTGTTTAGGCAGTGTATAGGAGACAGGGGAGAGGGTGTTTGGGCAGTGTGCAGGAGACAGGGGAGAAGGTGTTTGGGCAGTGTGCAAGGGACAGGAGATAGGGTTTTTGGGCAGTGTGCAGGGGACAGGGGAGAGGGTGTTTGGTCAGTGTGCAGGGGACAGGAGAGAGGGTGTTTGGGCAGTGTGCAGGGGACAGGAGAGAGGGTGTTTGTGCAGTGTGCAGGGGACCTGAGAGAGGGTGTTTGGGCAAGGGACAGGGGAGATAGTGTTTAGGCAGTGTTTAGGAGACAGGGGAGAGGGTGTTTGGGCAGTGTGCAGGAGACAGGGGAGATGGTGTTTGGGCAGTGTGCAAGGGACAGGAGATAGGGTTTTTGGGCAGTGTGCAGGGGACAGGGGAGAGGGTGCAGAGGAGAGGATGTTTGGGCCGTGTGCAGAGGACAGAGAATAAGGTTTTTGTGCAGTGTACAAGTCACAGAAAGAGGGTATTTGGGCAGTGTGCAGGGGACAAGGGAGAGGGTGTTTGGCCAGTGTGCAGGGGACAGGAGAGAGGGTGTTTGGACAGTGTGCAGGGGACAGGAAAGAGAGTGTTTGGTGTTTGGGCAGTGTGCAGGGGACAGGAGAGAGAGTGTTTGGGCAGTGTGCAGGGGACAGGAGAGAGGGTTCTTGGGCAGGGGACAGGGGAGAGGGTGTTTGGACAGTGTTCAGGATACAAGGGAGAGGGTGTTTGGGCAGTGTCCAGGAGACAGGGGAGAGGGTGTTTGGGCAGTGTGCAGAGGACAGGGGAGAGGGTGTCTGAGCAAGGTGCAGAGGAGAGGATGTTTGGGCCGTGTGCAGGGGACAGGAGAGAGGGTTCTTGGGCAGGGGAGAGGGTGTTTTGCCAGTGTGGAGGGGACAGGAAAGAGGGTGTTTGGGCAGTGTGCAGGGGACAGGAGAGAGGGTTCTTTGGCAGGGGACAGGGTTTTTGGGCAGTGTTCAGGAGACAAGGGAGAGGGTGTTTGGGCAGTGTCCAGGGGAGAGGGTGTTTGGGCAGTGTGCAGAGGACAGGGGAGAGGGTGTCTGAGCAAGGTGCAGAGGAGAGGATGTTTGGGCCGTGTGCAGGGAACAGAGAAGAAGGTTTTTGTGCAGTGTGCAAGTCACAGAAAAGAGGGTATTTGAGCAGTGTGCAGGGGACAGGGGAGAGGGTGTTTGGCCAGTGTGCAGGGGACAGGAGAGAGGGTGTTTGGACAGTGTGCAGGGGACAGGAGAGAGAGTGTTTGGGCAGTGTGCAGGGGACAGGAGAGAGGGTTCTTGGGCAGGGGAGAGGGTGTTTTGCCAGTGTGCAAGGGGCAGGAAAGAGGGTGTTTGGGCAGTGTGCAGGGGGCAGGAGAGAGAGTGTTTGGGCAGTGTACAGGGGACAGGAGAGAGGGTTCTTGGGCAGAAAACAGGGGAAAGGGTGTTCGGACAGTGTGCAGGGGACAGGAGAGAGAGTGTTTGGGCAGTGTGCAGGGGACAGGAGAGAGGGTGTTTGGGCAGTGTGCAGGGGACAGGAAAGAGGGTTCTTTGGCAGGGGACAGGGGAGAGGGTGTTTGGGCAGTGTTCAGGAGATAAGGGAGAGGGTGTTTGGGCAGTGTACAGGAGACAGGGGAGAGGGTGTTTGGGCTTTGTGCAGGGGACAGGGGAGAGGGTGTCTGAGCACGGTGCAGAGGAGAGGATGTTTGGGCAGTGTCCAGGGAACAGGGGATAGGGTGTCTGGACAGTGTGCAAGGGACAGAAAATAGGGTATTTGGGCAGTGTGCAGGGGACATGGGAGAGGGTGCTTGGCCAGGGTGCAGGGGAATAGGAGAGAGGGTGTTTAGCCAGTGTGCAGGGTACAGGGGACAGGGTGTTTGGCCAGTGTGCAGGGGAATATGAGAGAGGGTGTTTGGGCAGTGTGCAGGGTACAGGGGAGAGGGTGTTTGGACAGTTTGCAGGGGACAGGAGAGAGAGAGTGTTTTGGCAGTGTGCATGAAACAGGAGAGAGAGTGTTTGGGCAGTGTGCATGAGACAGGAGAGAGAGTGTTTGGGCAGTGTGCAGGGGACAGGAGAGAGAGGGTGTTTGGCCAGTTTGCAGGGGACAGGAGAGAGAAGGTGTTTGGCCAGTTTGCAGCAGACAGGAGAGAGAGAGTGTTTGGACAGTGTGCAGGGGACAGGAGAGAGTGTGTTTGGGCAGTGTGCAGGGGACAGGAGAGAGGGTGTTTCGGCAGTGTGCAGGGGACAGGAGAGAGGGTGTTTGGGCAGTGTGCAGGGGACAGGAGAGAGGGTGTTTGTGCAGTGTGCAGGGGACCTGAGAGAGGGTGTTTGGGCAGGGGACAGGGGAGATAGTGTTTAGGCAGTGTATAGGAGACAGGGGAGAGGGTGTTTGGGCAGTGTGCAGGAGACAGGGGAGAAGGTGTTTGGGCAGTGTGCAAGGGACAGGAGATAGGGTTTTTGGGCAGTGTGCAGGGGACAGGGGAGAGGGTGTTTGGTCAGTGTGCAGGGGACAGGAGAGAGGGTGTTTGGGCAGTGTGCAGGGGACAGGAGAGAGGGTGTTTGTGCAGTGTGCAGGGGACCTGAGAGAGGGTGTTTGGGCAAGGGACAGGGGAGATAGTGTTTAGGCAGTGTATAGGAGACAGGGGAGAGGGTGTTTGGGCAGTGTGCAGGAGACAGGGGAGAAGGTGTTTGGGCAGTGTGCAAGGGACAGGAGATAGGGTTTTTGGGCAGTGTCCAGGGGACAGGGGAGAGGGTGTTTGGTCAGTGTGCAGGGGACAGGAGAGAGGGTGTTTTCGGAGTGTGCAGGGGACAGGCTGTTTGGGCAGTGTGCATGGAACAAGGGTGAGGATGTTTGGGCAGGGGAGAGGGTGTTTGTGCAGTGTGCAGGGGACAGACAGGGGAGAGGATGTTTAGAAAGGGGAGAGGATGTTTGGGCAGTGTGCAGAGGACAGGGGATAGGGTGTTTGGGCATTGTGGAAGAGACAGGAGAGATGGTGTTTGGGCAGGGGAGAGAGTGTTTGGGCAGTGTGCAGGGGACAGGAGATAGGGTTTTTGGGCAGTGTGCAGAGGACAGGGGAGAGGGTGCAGAGGAGAGGATGTTTGGGCCGTGTGCAGAGGACAGAGAAGAAGGTTTTTGTGCAGTGTACAAGTCACAGAAAGAGAGGGTATTTGGGCAGTGTGCAGGGGACAAGGGAGAGGGTGTTTGGCCAGTGTGCAGGGGACAGGAGAGAGGGTGTTTGGACAGTGTGCAGGGGACAGGAAAGAGAGTGTTTGGTGTTTGGGCAGTGTGCAGGGGACAGGAGAGAGAGTGTTTGGGCAGTGTGCAGGGGACAGGAGAGAGGGTTCTTGGGCAGGGGACAGGGGAGAGGGTGTTTGGACAGTGTTCAGGATACAAGGGAGAGGGTGTTTGGGCAGTGTCCAGGAGACAGGGGAGAGGGTGTTTGGGCAGTGTGCAGAGGACAGGGGAGAGGGTGTCTGAGCAAGGTGCCGAGGAGAGGATGTTTGGGTCGTGTGCAGGGAACAGGAGAGAGGGTTCTTGGGCAGGGGAGAGGGTGTTTTGCCAGTGTGGAGGGGACAGGAAAGAGGTTGTTTGGGCAGTGTGCAGGGACAGGAGAGAGGGTTCTTTGGCAGGGGACAGGGGAGAGGGTGTTTGGGCAGTGTTCAGGAGACAAGGGAGAGGGTGTTTGGGCAGTGTCCAGGGGAGAGGGTATTTGGGCAGTGTGCAGATGACAGGGGAGAGGGTGTCTGAGCAAGGTGCAGAGGAGAGGATGTTTGGGCCGTGTGCAGGGAACAGAGAAGAAGGTTTTTGTGCAGTGTGCAAGTCACAGAAAAGAGGGTATTTGGGCAGTGTGCAGGGGGGGGAGAGGGTGTTTGGCCAGTGTGCAGGGGACAGGAGAGAGGGTGTTTGGACAGTGTGCAGGGGACAGGAGAGAGAGTGTTTGGGCAGTGTGCAGGGGACAGGAGAGAGGGTTCTTGGGCAGGGGAGAGGGTGTTATGCCAGTGTGCAAGGGACAGGAAAGAGGGTGTTTGGGCAGTGTGCAGGGGGCAGGAGAGAGAGTGTTTGGGCAGTGTGCAGGGGACAGGAGAGAGGGTTCTTGGGCAGTGGAGAGGGTGTTTTGCCAGTGTGCAGGGGACAGGAAAGAGGGTGTTTGGGCAGTGTGCAGGGGACAGGAAAGAGGGTTCTTTGGCAGGGGACAGGGGAGAGGGTGTTTTGGCAGTGTTCAGGAGATAAGGGAGAGGGTGTTTGGGCAGTGTACAGGAGACAGGGGAGAGGGTGTTTGGGCTTTGTGCAGGGGACAGGGGAGAGGGTGTCTGAGCATGGTGCAGAGGAGAGGATGTTTGGGCAGTGTCCAGGGAACAGGGGAGAGGGTGTTTGGGCAGTGTGCAAGGGACAGAAAATAGGGTATTTGGGCAGTGTGCAGGGGAATAGGAGAGAGGGTGTTTGGGCAGTGTGCAGGGTACAGGGGAGAGGGTGTTTGGACAGTTTGCAGGGGACAGGAGAGAGAGAGAGTGTTTTGGCAGTGTGCATGAAACAGGAGAGAGTGTTTGGGCAGTGTGCATGAGACAGGAGAGAGAGTGTTTGGGCAGTGTGCAGGGGACAGGAGAGAGAGTGTTTGGGCAGTTTGCAGGGGACAGGAGAGAGAGGGTGTTTGGCCAGTTTGCAGCGGACAGGAGAGGGAGAGTGTTTTGGCAGTGTGCATGAAACAGGAGAGAGAGTGTTTGGGCAGTGTGCATGAGACAGGAGAGAGAGTGTTTGGGCAGTGTGCATGAGACAGGAGAGAGAGTGTTTGGGCAGTGTGCAGGGGACAGGAGAGAGAGTGTTTGGCCAGTTTGCAGGGGACAGGAGAGAGAGGGTGTTTGGCGAGAGAGGGTGTTTGGCCAGTTTGCAGGGGACAGGAGAGAGAAGGTGTTTGGCCAGTTTGCAGCGGACAGGAGAGAGAGAGTGTTTGGACAGTGTGCAGGGGACAGGAGAGAGAGAGTGTGTTTGGGCAGTGTACAGGAGACAGGAGAGAGAGGGTATGGCCAGTGTGCAGGGGACAGGAGAGAGAGAGTGTTTGGGCAGTGTGCAGGGGACAGGAGAGAGAGAGTGTGTTTGGGCAGTGTACAGGAGACAGGAGAGAGAGGGTATGGCCAGTGTGCAGGGGACAGGAGAGAGAGAGTGTTTGGACAGTGTGCAGGGGACAGGAGAGAGAGAGTGTGTTTGGGCAGTGTACAGGAGACAGGAGAGAGAGGGTATGGCCAGTGTGCAGGGGACAGGAGAGAGAGAGTGTTTGGGCAGTGTGCAGGGTACAGGGGAGAGGGTGTTTGGCCAGTGTGCAGGGGACAGGAGAGAGAGAGAGTGTGTTTGGGCAGTGTGCAGGGTACAGGGGAGAGGGTGTTTGGCCAGTGTGCAGGGGACAGGAGAGAGAGAGAGTGTGTTTGGGCAGTGTGCAGAGGACAGGAGAGAGAGAGAGTGTGTTTGGGCAGTGTGCAGGGGACAGGAGAGAGAGTGTTTGGGCAGTGTGCAGGAGACATGAGAGAGAGGGTTTGGCCAGTGTGCAGGGTACAGAGAAGAGGGTGTTTGGCCAGTGAACAGGGGACAGGATAGAGAGTATTTGCGCAGTGTGCAGGGTACAGGGGGAGAGGGTGTTTGGGCAGTGTGCAGGGGACAGGAGAGAGAGTGTTTGGGCAGTGTGCAGGGTACAGGGGAGAGAGTGTTTGGGCAGTGTGCAGGGTACAGGGGAGAGGGTGTTTGGCCAGTGTGCAGGTGACATTTTGCCTGTGTGTAGGGGACAGAGGCCTTATTAGGACGTGCTTGGTGTACAGGTTAGGGAGAATATTAAATAAATGTTACTCTCAACAATTAATGAGACAAGTTGAGTGCCATTTGAGAGTGTTACATTTGAACAATCAAGGGAGCAAAGCTTTTTGTGTGTTTTTTTCTCTTTTCAGTTGTACATGCATGCCTTTTGAATCAGTAATTTAATGGGAATGGTTTTAAGGGTTAATAAACCTAATGCCAGAGCTTGACAGGCTTTCTCAATAGTGCTTCCAGCGGGGGATCTCTGAAACAAATGAATTTCTACCAAAACACAGATCCTCAGTCTATTTGTTACATGTTTGTTTGTGGAGCAGCTGACAAGAAAATGAGTCACCTCCAGCTCTCTAGAGTTTGAGATCCTCGTCTTGTTATTAATAGCTGGCGTTTAAGCAGAACGTTCCTTAGTTTTCCCTACAAGATGTCTGTACATATTTACATGAAGTGTGGGAGGATGTTTTGGGAACGTGCAGTGTACAGAGCAGAGATGTCTAAGCAACACACAGTGTGAATGGTAAAGAGTATCTAAGGAACACACAGTGTACAGGGCAGAGAGTGTCTAAGGAACACACAGTGTACAGGGCAGAGAGTGTCTAAGGAACACACAGTGTACAGGGCAGAGAGTGACTAAGGAACACACAGTGTACATGGCAGAGAGTGTCTAATGAACACACAGTGTAGAGGGCAGAGAGTGTCCAAGGAACACACAGTGTACAGGGCAGAGAGTGTCTAAAGAACATACAGTGTACAGGAGAGAGAGTGTCTAATGAACACACAGTGTAGAGGGCAGAGAGTGTCTAAGGAACACACAGTGTACAGGGCAGAGAGTGTCTAAGGAACACACAGTGTACAGGAGAGAGAGTGTATAAGGAACACACAGTGTACAGGGCAGAGAGTGTCTAAGGAACACACAGTGTAAAGGGCAGAGAGTGTATAAGGAACACACAGTGTACAGGAGAGAGAGTGTCTAAGGAACACACAGTGTACAGGAGAGAGAGTGTCTAAGGAACACACAGTGTACAGGAGAGAGAGTGTCTAAGGAACACACAGAGGCCAATTTAACAAAGGTCTTGCGGACCTGATCCAACAGTGCGGATCAGGTCCGCAAGACCTCGCTGAATGTGAAGAGCAATACGCTCTTTGTATTCAGCATTGCACAAGCAGCTCACAAGAGCTGCTGGTGCAACTCTGCCCCCTGCAGACTCGCGGTCAATCAACCCGATCATACTCGATCGGGTTGAATTGCGGCAGTGTCTGTCCACCTGCTCAGAGCATGCGGACAGGGTAATGGAGCAGCGGTCTTTAGACCGCTGCTTCATAACTGCTGTTTCTGGCGACTCTGAAGACTCGCCAGAAACACGGCCATTCGGAGCTTGATAGATAGGCCTCACAGTGTGAATGGCAGAGAGTGTCTAAGGAACACACAGTGTAAAGGGCAGAGAGTATCTAAGGAACACACAGTGTGAAGGGCAAAGAGTGTCTAAGGAACATACAGTGTAAAGTGCAGAGAGTGTCTAAGGAACACACAGTGTACAGGGCAGAGAGTGTCTAAGGAACACACAGTGTACAGGGCAGAGAGTGTCTAAGGAACACACAGTGTACAGGGCAGAGAGTGTCTAAGGAACACACAGTGTACAGGAGAGAGAGTGTCTAATGAACACACAGTGTGAAGGGTAAAGAGTGTCTAAGGAACACACAGTAAGAAGTGCAGTGAGTGTCTAAGGAACACACAGTGTAAAGGGCAGAGAGTGTCTAAGGAACACACAGTGTACAAGAGAGAGAGTGTCTAAGGAACACACAGTGTACAGGGCAGAGAGTGTCTAAGGAACACACAGTGTACAGGGCAGAGAGTGTCTAAGCAACACACAGTGTAGAGGGCAGAGAGTGTCTAAGGAACACACAGTGTAAAGTGCACAGAGTGTCTAAGGAACACGGTGTAAAGTGCAGAGAGTGTCTAAGGAACACACAGTGTACAGGGCAGAGAGTGTCTAAGCAACACACAGTGTAGAGTGCAGAGAGTGTCTAAGGAACACACAGTGTAAAGTGCAGATAGTGTCTAAGGAACACACAGTGTAAAGGGCAGAGAGTGTCTAAGGAACACACAGTGTAAAGTGCAGAGAGTGTCTAAGGAACACACATTGTACAGGGCAGAGAGTGTCTAAGGAACACACAGTGTTCAGGGGAGAGAGTGTCTAAAGAACACACAGTGTACAGGAGAGAAAGTGTCTAAGGAACACACAGTGTAAAGGGCAGAGATTGTCTAAGGAACACACAGTGTGAATGGCAGAGAGTGTCTAAGGAACACACAGTGTACAGGGCAGAGAGTGTCTAAGGAACACACAGTGTAAAGTGCAGAGAGTGTCTAAGGAACACACAGTGTAAAGTGCAGAGAGTGTCTAAGGAACACACAGTGTTAAGTGCAGAGAGGGTCTAAGGAACACACAGTGTGAGGGGCAGAGAGTGTCCAAGGAACACAGAGTGTACAGGAGAGAGAATGTCTAAGGAACACACAGTGTACAGGAGAGAGAGTGTCTAATGAGCACACAGTGTACAGGACAGAGAGTGTCTAAGGAACACACAGTGTTCAGGGGAGAGAGTGTCGAAAGAACACACAGTGTACAGGAGAGAGAGTGTCTAAGGAACACACAGCCTACAGGAGAGAGAGTGTCTAAGGAACACACAGTGTAAAGGGCAGAGATTGTCTAAGGAACACACAGTGTGAATGGCAGAGAGTGTCTAAGGAACACACAGTGTGAATGGCATAGAGTGTCTAAGGAACACACAGTGTAAAGGGCAGATAGTGTCTAAGCAACACACAGTGTAGAGGGCAGAGAGTGTCTAAGAAACACACAGTGTAAAGTGCACAGAGTGTCTAAGGAACACACAGTGTAAAGCGCAGAGAGTGTCTAAGGAACACACAGTGTAAAGTGCAGAGAGTGTCTAATGAACACACAGTGTGAAGGGCAAAGAGTGTCTAAGGAACACACAGTAAGAAGTGCAGTGAGTGACTAAGGACACACAGTGTAAAGGGCAGAGAGGGTCTAAGGAACACACAGTGTACAAGAGAGAGAGTGTCTAAGGAACACACAGTGTACAGGGCAGAGAGTGTCTATGGAACACACAGTGTACAGGGCAGAGAGTGTCTAAGCAACACACAGTGTAGAGGGCAGAGAGTGTCTAAGGAACACACAGTGTAAAGTGCACAGAGTGTCTAAGGAACACGGTGTAAAGTGCAGAGAGTGTCTAAGGAACACACAGTGTACAGGGCAGAGAGTGTCTAAGCAACACACAGTGTAGAGTGCAGAGAGTGTCTAAGGAACACACAGTGTAAAGTGCAGATAGTGTCTAAGGAACACACAGTGTAAAGGGCAGAGAGTGTCTAAGGAACACACAGTGTAAAGTGCAGAGAGTGTCTAAGGAACACACATTGTACAGGGGAGAGAGTGTCTAAGGAACACACAGTGTTCAGGGGAGAGAGTGTCTAAAGAACACACAGTGTACAGGAGAGAAAGTGTCTAAGGAACACACAGTGTAAAGGGCAGAGATTGTCTAAGGAACACACAGTGTGAATGGCAGAGAGTGTCTAAGGAACACACAGTGTAAAGTGCAGAAAGTGTCTAAGGAACACACAGTGTTAAGTGCAGAGAGGGTCTAAGGAACACACAGTGTGAAGGGCAGAGAGTGTCCAAGGAACACAGATTATACAGGAGAGAGAGTGTCTAAGGAACACACAGTGTACAGGAGAGAGAGTGTCTAAGTAACACAGTGTACAGGAGAGAGAGTGTTTAAGGAACACACAGTGTTCAGGGGAGAGAGTGTCGAAAGAACACACAGTGTACAGGAGAGAGAGTGTCTAAGGAACACACAGCCTACAGGAGAGAGAGTGTCTAAGGAACACACAGTGTAAAGGGCAGAGATTGTCTAAGGAACACACAGTTTGAATGGCAGAGAGTGTCTAAGGAACACACAGTGTGAATGGCATAGAGTGTCTAAGGAACACACAGTGTAAAGGGCAGATAGTGTCTAAGCAACACACAGTGTAGAGGGCAGAGAGTGCCTAAGAAACACACAGTGTAAAGTGCACAGAGTGTAAAGGGCAGGGAGTGTCTAAGGAACACACAGTGTAAAGTGCAGAAAGTGTCTAAGGAACACACAGTGTACAGGGGAGAGAGTGTCTAAGGAACACACAGTGTACAGGAGAGAGAGTGTCTAAGGGACACACAGCCTACAGGAGAGAGAGTGTCTAAGGAACACACAGTGTAAAGGGCAGAGATTGTCTAAGGAACACACAGTGTGAATGGCAGAGAGTGTCTAAGGAACACACATTGTGAATGGCAGAGAGTGTCTAAGGAACACACAGTGTAGAGGGCAGAGAGTGTCTAAGCAACACACAGTGTACAGGGGAGAGAGTGTCTAAGCAGCACACACTGTAGAGGGCAGAGAGCTTCTAAGGAACACACAGTGTAAAGTGCAGAGAGTGTCTAAGGAACACACAGTGTAAAGGGCAGGTAGTGTCTAAGCAACACACAGTGTAGAGGGCAGAGAGTGTCTAAGCAACACACAGTGTAGAGGGCAGAGAGTGTCTAAGGAACACACAGTGTAAAGTGCATTGAGTGTCTAAGGAACACACAGTGTACAGGAGAGAGAGTGTCTAAGGAACACACAGCCTACAGGAGAGAGAGTGTCTAAGGAACACACAGTGTAAAGGGCAGAGAGTGTCTAAGGAACACACAGTGTAAAGGGCAGAGAGTGTCTAAAGAACACACAGTGTAAAGGGCAGAGAGTGTCTAAAGAACACACAATGTAAAGTGCAGAGAGTGTCTAAGGAACACACAGTGTAAAGTGCAGATAGTGTCTAAGGAACACACAGTGTAAAGGGCAGAGAGTGTCTAAGGAACACACAGTGTAAAGTGCAGAGAGTGTCTAAGGAACACACATTGTACAGGGGAGAAAGTGTCTAAGGAACACACAGTGTTCAGGGGAGAGAGTGTCTAAAGAACACACAGTGTACAGGAGAGAAAGTGTCTAAGGAACACAAAGTGTAAAGGGCAGAGATTGTCTAAGGAACACACAGTGTGAATGGCAGAGAGTGTCTAAGGAACACACAGTGTAAAGTGCAGAAAGTGTCTAAGGAACACACAGTGTTAAGTGCAGAGAGGGTCTAAGGAACACACAGTGTGAAGGGCAGAGAGTGTCCAAGGAACACAGAGTATACAGGAGAGAGAGTGTATAAGGAACACACAGTGTACAGGAGAGAGAGTGTCTAAGGAACACACAGTGTACAGGAGAGAGAGTGTCTAAGGAACACACAGTGTACAGGAGAGAGAGTGTCTAAGGAACACACAGAGGCCAATTTAACAAAGGTCTTGCGGACCTGATCCAACAGTGCGGATCAGGTCCGCAAGACCTCGCTGAATGTGAAGAGCAATACGCTCTTTGTATTCAGCATTGCACAAGCAGCTCACAAGAGCTGCTGGTGCAACTCTGCCCCCTGCAGACTCGCGGTTAATCAACCCGATCATACTCGATCGGGTTGAATTGCGGCAGTGTCTGTCCACCTGCTCAGAGCATGCGGACAGGGTAATGGAGCAGCGGTCTTTAGACCGCTGCTTCATAACTGCTGTTTCTGGCGACTCTGAAGACTCGCCAGAAACACGGCCATTCGGAGCTTGATAGATAGGCCTCACAGTGTGAATGGCAGAGAGTGTCTAAGGAACACACAGTGTAAAGGGCAGAGAGTATCTAAGGAACACACAGTGTGAAGGGCAAAGAGTGTCTAAGGAACATACAGTGTAAAGTGCAGAGAGTGTCTAAGGAACACACAGTGTACAGGGCAGAGAGTGTCTAAGGAACACACAGTGTACAGGGCAGAGAGTGTCTAAGGAACACACAGTGTACAGGGCAGAGAGTGTCTAAGGAACACACAGTGTACAGGAGAGAGAGTGTCTAATGAACACACAGTGTGAAGGGTAAAGAGTGTCTAAGGAACACACAGTAAGAAGTGCAGTGAGTGTCTAAGGAACACACAGTGTAAAGGGCAGAGAGTGTCTAAGGAACACACAGTGTACAAGAGAGAGAGTGTCTAAGGAACACACAGTGTACAGGGCAGAGAGTGTCTAAGGAACACACAGTGTACAGGGCAGAGAGTGTCTAAGCAACACACAGTGTAGAGGGCAGAGAGTGTCTAAGGAACACACAGTGTAAAGTGCACAGAGTGTCTAAGGAACACGGTGTAAAGTGCAGAGAGTGTCTAAGGAACACACAGTGTACAGGGCAGAGAGTGTCTAAGCAACACACAGTGTAGAGTGCAGAGAGTGTCTAAGGAACACACAGTGTAAAGTGCAGATAGTGTCTAAGGAACACACAGTGTAAAGGGCAGAGAGTGTCTAAGGAACACACAGTGTAAAGTGCAGAGAGTGTCTAAGGAACACACATTGTACAGGGCAGAGAGTGTCTAAGGAACACACAGTGTTCAGGGGAGAGAGTGTCTAAAGAACACACAGTGTACAGGAGAGAAAGTGTCTAAGGAACACACAGTGTAAAGGGCAGAGATTGTCTAAGGAACACACAGTGTGAATGGCAGAGAGTGTCTAAGGAACACACAGTGTACAGGAGAGAGAGTGTCTAAGGAACACACAGTGTAAAGTGCAGAGAGTGTCTAAGGAACACACAGTGTAAAGTGCAGAGAGTGTCTAAGGAACACACAGTGTTAAGTGCAGAGAGGGTCTAAGGAACACACAGTGTGAGGGGCAGAGAGTGTCCAAGGAACACAGAGTGTACAGGAGAGAGAATGTCTAAGGAACACACAGTGTACAGGAGAGAGAGTGTCTAATGAGCACACAGTGTACAGGACAGAGAGTGTCTAAGGAACACACAGTGTTCAGGGGAGAGAGTGTCGAAAGAACACACAGTGTACAGGAGAGAGAGTGTCTAAGGAACACACAGCCTACAGGAGAGAGAGTGTCTAAGGAACACACAGTGTAAAGGGCAGAGATTGTCTAAGGAACACACAGTGTGAATGGCAGAGAGTGTCTAAGGAACACACAGTGTGAATGGCATAGAGTGTCTAAGGAACACACAGTGTAAAGGGCAGATAGTGTCTAAGCAACACACAGTGTAGAGGGCAGAGAGTGTCTAAGAAACACACAGTGTAAAGTGCACAGAGTGTCTAAGGAACACACAGTGTAAAGCGCAGAGAGTGTCTAAGGAACACACAGTGTAAAGTGCAGAGAGTGTCTAAGGAACACACAGTGTACAGGGCAGAGAGTGTCTAAGGAACACACAGTGTACAGGAGAGAGAGTGTCTAATGAACACACAGTGTGAAGGGCAAAGAGTGTCTAAGGAACACACAGTAAGAAGTGCAGTGAGTGACTAAGGACACACAGTGTAAAGGGCAGAGAGGGTCTAAGGAACACACAGTGTACAAGAGAGAGAGTGTCTAAGGAACACACAGTGTACAGGGCAGAGAGTGTCTAAGGAACACACAGTGTACAGGGCAGAGAGTGTCTAAGCAACACACAGTGTAGAGGGCAGAGAGTGTCTAAGGAACACACAGTGTAAAGTGCACAGAGTGTCTAAGGAACACGGTGTAAAGTGCAGAGAGTGTCTAAGGAACACACAGTGTACAGGGCAGAGAGTGTCTAAGCAACACACAGTGTAGAGTGCAGAGAGTGTCTAAGGAACACACAGTGTAAAGTGCAGATAGTGTCTAAGGAACACACAGTGTAAAGGGCAGAGAGTGTCTAAGGAACACACAGTGTAAAGTGCAGAGAGTGTCTAAGGAACACACATTGTACAGGGGAGAGAGTGTCTAAGGAACACACAGTGTTCAGGGGAGAGAGTGTCTAAAGAACACACAGTGTACAGGAGAGAAAGTGTCTAAGGAACACACAGTGTAAAGGGCAGAGATTGTCTAAGGAACACACAGTGTGAATGGCAGAGAGTGTCTAAGGAACACACAGTGTAAAGTGCAGAAAGTGTCTAAGGAACACACAGTGTTAAGTGCAGAGAGGGTCTAAGGAACACACAGTGTGAAGGGCAGAGAGTGTCCAAGGAACACAGATTATACAGGAGAGAGAGTGTCTAAGGAACACACAGTGTACAGGAGAGAGAGTGTCTAAGTAACACAGTGTACAGGAGAGAGAGTGTTTAAGGAACACACAGTGTTCAGGGGAGAGAGTGTCGAAAGAACACACAGTGTACAGGAGAGAGAGTGTCTAAGGAACACACAGCCTACAGGAGAGAGAGTGTCTAAGGAACACACAGTGTAAAGGGCAGAGATTGTCTAAGGAACACACAGTTTGAATGGCATAGAGTGTCTAAGGAACACACAGTGTAAAGGGCAGATAGTGTCTAAGCAACACACAGTGTAGAGGGCAGAGAGTGCCTAAGAAACACACAGTGTAAAGTGCACAGAGTGTAAAGGGCAGAGAGTGTCTAAGGAACACACAGTGTAAAGTGCAGAAAGTGTCTAAGGAACACACAGTGTACAGGGGAGAGAGTGTCTAAGGAACACACAGTGTACAGGAGAGAGAGTGTCTAAGGGACACACAGCCTACAGGAGAGAGAGTGTCTAAGGAACACACAGTGTAAAGGGCAGAGATTGTCTAAGGAACACACAGTGTGAATGGCAGAGAGTGTCTAAGGAACACACATTGTGAATGGCAGAGAGTGTCTAAGGAACACACAGTGTAGAGGGCAGAGAGTGTCTAAGCAACACACAGTGTACAGGGGAGAGAGTGTCTAAGCAGCACACACTGTAGAGGGCAGAGAGCTTCTAAGGAACACACAGTGTAAAGTGCAGAGAGTGTCTAAGGAACACACAGTGTAAAGGGCAGGTAGTGTCTAAGCAACACACAGTGTAGAGGGCAGAGAGTGTCTAAGGAACACACAGTGTAAAGTGCATTGAGTGTCTAAGGAACACACAGTGTACAGGAGAGAGAGTGTCTAAGGAACACACAGCCTACAGGAGAGAGAGTGTCTAAGGAACACACAGTGTAAAGGGCAGAGAGTGTCTAAGGAACACACAGTGTAAAGGGCAGAGAGTGTCTAAGGAACACACAGTGTAAAGGGCAGAGAGTGTCTAAGGAACACACAGTGTAAAGTGCAGAGAGTGTCTAAGGAACACACAGTGTAAAGTGCAGATAGTGTCTAAGGAACACACAGTGTAAAGGGCAGAGAGTGTCTAAGGAACACACAGTGTAAAGTGCAGAGAGTGTCTAAGGAACACACATTGTACAGGGGAGAGAGTGTCTAAGGAACACACAGTGTTCAGGGGAGAGAGTGTCTAAAGAACACACAGTGTACAGGAGAGAAAGTGTCTAAGGAACACAAAGTGTAAAGGGCAGAGATTGTCTAAGGAACACACAGTGTGAATGGCAGAGAGTGTCTAAGGAACACACAGTGTAAAGTGCAGAAAGTGTCTAAGGAACACACAGTGTTAAGTGCAGAGAGGGTCTAAGGAACACACAGTGTGAAGGGCAGAGAGTGTCCAAGGAACACAGAGTATACAGGAGAGAGAGTGTCTAAGGAACACACAGTGTACAGGGGAGAGAGTGTCTAAGGAACACAGTGTACAGGAGAGAGAGTGTTTAAGGAACACACAGTGTTCAGGGGAGAGAGTGTCGAAAGAACACACAGTGTACAGGAGAGAGAGTGTCTAAGGAACACACAGCCTACAGGAGAGAGAGTGTCTAAGGAACACACAGTGTAAAGGGCAGAGAGTGTCTAAGGAACACACAGTGTGAATGGCAGAGAGTGTCTAAGGAACACACAGTGTGAATGGCATAGAGTGTCTAAGGAACACACAGTGTAAAGGGCAGATAGTGTCTAAGCAACACACAGTGTAGAGGGCAGAGAGTGCCTAAGAAACACACAGTGTAAAGTGCACAGAGTGTAAAGGGCAGAGAGTGTCTAAGGAACACACAGTGTAAAGTGCAGAAAGTGTCTAAGGAACACACAGTGTACAGGGGAGAGATTGTCTAAGGAACACACAGTGTACAGGAGAGAGAGTGTCTAAGGGACACACAGCCTACAGGAGAGAGAGTGTCTAAGGAACACACAGTGTAAAGGGCAGAGATTGTCTAAGGAACACACAGTGTGAATGGCAGAGAGTGTCTAAGGAACACACATTGTGAATGGCAGAGAGTGTCTAAGGAACACACAGTGTAGAGGGCAGAGAGTGTCTAAGCAACACACAGTGTACAGGGGAGAGAGTGTCTAAGCAGCACACACTGTAGAGGGCAGAGAGCTTCTAAGGAACACACAGTGTAAAGTGCAGAGAGTGTCTAAGGAACACACAGTGTAAAGGGCAGGTAGTGTCTAAGCAACACACAGTGTAGAGGGCAGAGAGTGTCTAAGGAACACACAGTGTAAAGTGCATTGAGTGTCTAAGGAACACACAGTGTACAGGAGAGAGAGTGTCTAAGGAACACACAGCCTACAGGAGAGAGAGTGTCTAAGGAACACACAGTGTAAAGGGCAGAGAGTGTCTAAGGAACACACAGTGTAAAGGGCAGAGAGTGTCTAAGGAACACACAGTGTACAGGGCAGAGAGTGTCTAAGGAACACACAGTGTAGAGGGCAGAGAGTGTCTAAGGAACACACAGTGTAAAGTGCACAGAGTGTCTAAGGAACACGGTGTAAAGTGCAGAGAGTGTCTAAGGAACACACAGTGTACAGGGCAGAGAGTGTCTAAGCAACACACAGTGTAGAGTGCAGAGAGTGTCTAAGGAACACACAGTGTAAAGTGCAGATAGTGTCTAAGGAACACACAGTGTAAAGGGCAGAGAGTGTCTAAGGAACACACAGTGTAAAGTGCAGAGAGTGTCTAAGGAACACACATTGTACAGGGCAGAGAGTGTCTAAGGAACACACAGTGTTCAGGGGAGAGAGTGTCTAAAGAACACACAGTGTACAGGAGAGAAAGTGTCTAAGGAACACACAGTGTAAAGGGCAGAGATTGTCTAAGGAACACACAGTGTGAATGGCAGAGAGTGTCTAAGGAACACACAGTGTACAGGAGAGAGAGTGTCTAAGGAACACACAGTGTAAAGTGCAGAGAGTGTCTAAGGAACACACAGTGTAAAGTGCAGAGAGTGTCTAAGGAACACACAGTGTTAAGTGCAGAGAGGGTCTAAGGAACACACAGTGTGAGGGGCAGAGAGTGTCCAAGGAACACAGAGTGTACAGGAGAGAGAATGTCTAAGGAACACACAGTGTACAGGAGAGAGAGTGTCTAATGAGCACACAGTGTACAGGACAGAGAGTGTCTAAGGAACACACAGTGTACAGGGGAGAGAGTGTCGAAAGAACACACAGTGTACAGGAGAGAGAGTGTCTAAGGAACACACAGTGTACAGGAGAGAGAGTGTCTAAGGAACACACAGTGTAAAGGGCAGAGATTGTCTAAGGAACACACAGTGTGAATGGCAGAGAGTGTCTAAGGAACACACAGTGTGAATGGCAGAGAGTGTCTAAGGAACACACAGTGTAAAGGGCAGATAGTGTCTAAGCAACACACAGTGTAGAGGGCAGAGAGTGTCTAAGAAACACACAGTGTAAAGTGCACAGAGTGTCTAAGGAACACACAGTGTAAAGCGCAGAGAGTGTCTAAGGAACACACAGTGTAAAGTGCAGAGAGTGTCTAAGGAACACACAGTGTGCAGGGCAGAGAGTGTCTAAGGAACACACAGTGTACAGGAGAGAGAGTGTCTAATGAACACACAGTGTGAAGGGCAAAGAGTGTCTAAGGAACACACAGTAAGAAGTGCAGTGAGTGACTAAGGAACACACAGTGTAAAGGGCAGAGAGGGTCTAAGGAACACACAGTGTACAAGAGAGAGAGTGTCTAAGGAACACACAGTGTACAGGGCAGAGAGTGTCTAAGGAACACACAGTGTAAAGGGCAGAGAGTGTCTAAGCAACACACAGTGTAGAGGGCAGAGAGTGTCTAAGGAACACACAGTGTAAAGTGCACAGAGTGTCTAAGGAACACGGTGTAAAGTGCAGAGAGTGTCTAAGGAACACACAGTGTACAGGGCAGAGAGTGTCTAAGCAACACACAGTGTAGAGTGCAGAGAGTGTCTAAGGAACACACAGTGTAAAGTGCAGATAGTGTCTAAGGAACACACAGTGTAAAGGGCAGAGAGTGTCTAAGGAACACACAGTGTAAAGTGCAGAGAGTGTCTAAGGAACACACATTGTACAGGGCAGAGAGTGTCTAAGGAACACACAGTGTTCAGGGGAGAGAGTGTCTAAAGAACACACAGTGTACAGGAGAGAAAGTGTCTAAGGAACACACAGTGTAAAGGGCAGAGATTGTCTAAGGAACACACAGTGTTAAGGGCAGAGAGTGTCTAAGGAACACACAGTGTAAAGTGCAGAAAGTGTCTAAGGAACACACAGTGTAAAGTGCAGAGAGTGTCTAAGGAACACACAGTGTGAAGGGCAGAGAGTGTCCAAGGAACACAGAGTATACAGGAGAGAGAGTGTCTAAGGAACACACAGTGTACAGGAGAGAGAGTGTCTAAGTAACACAGTGTACAGGAGAGAGAGTGTTTAAGGAACACACAGTGTTCAGGGGAGAGAGTGTCGAAAGAACACACAGTGTACAGGAGAGAGAGTGTCTAAGGAACACACAGCCTACAGGAGAGAGAGTGTCTAAGGAACACACAGTGTAAAGGGCAGAGATTGTCTAAGGAACACACAGTTTGAATGGCAGAGAGTGTCTAAGGAACACACAGTGTGAATGGCATAGAGTGTCTAAGGAACACACAGTGTAAAGGGCAGATAGTGTCTAAGCAACACACAGTGTAGAGGGCAGAGAGTGCCTAAGAAACACACAGTGTAAAGTGCACAGAGTGTAAAGGGCAGAGAGTGTCTAAGGAACACACAGTGTAAAGTGCAGAAAGTGTCTAAGGAACACACAGTGTTCAGGGGAGAGAGTGTCTAAGGAACACACAGTGTACAGGAGAGAGAGTGTCTAAGGGACACACAGCCTACAGGAGAGAGAGAGTGTCTAAGGAACACACAGTGTAAAGGGCAGAGATTGTCTAAGGAACACACAGTGTGAATGGCAGAGAGTGTCTAAGGAACACACATTGTGAATGGCAGAGAGTGTCTAAGGAACACACAGTGTAGAGGGCAGAGAGTGTCTAAGCAACACACAGTGTACAGGGGAGAGAGTGTCTAAGCAGCACACACTGTAGAGGGCAGAGAGCTTCTAAGGAACACACAGTGTAAAGTGCAGAGAGTGTCTAAGGAACACACAGTGTAAAGGGCAGGTAGTGTCTAAGCAACACACAGTGTAGAGGGCAGAGAGTGTCTAAGGAACACACAGTGTAAAGTGCAGAGAGTGTCTAAGGAACACACAGTGTACAGGAGAGAGAGTGTCTAAGGAACACACAGCCTACAGGAGAGAGAGTGTCTAAGGAACACACAGTGTAAAGGGCAGAGAGTGTCTAAGGAACACACAGTGTAAAGGGCAGAGAGTGTCTAAAGAACACACAGTGTAAAGGGCAGAGAGTGTCTAAAGAACACACAATGTAAAGTGCAGAGAGTGTCTAAGGAACACACAGTGTAAAGTGCAGATAGTGTCTAAGGAACACACAGTGTAAAGGGCAGAGAGTGTCTAAGGAACACACAGTGTAAAGTGCAGAGAGTGTCTAAGGAACACACATTGTACAGGGGAGAGAGTGTCTAAGGAACACACAGTGTTCAGGGGAGAGAGTGTCTAAAGAACACACAGTGTACAGGAGAGAAAGTGTCTAAGGAACACAAAGTGTAAAGGGCAGAGATTGTCTAAGGAACACACAGTGTGAATGGCAGAGAGTGTCTAAGGAACACACAGTGTAAAGTGCAGAAAGTGTCTAAGGAACACACAGTGTTAAGTGCAGAGAGGGTCTAAGGAACACACAGTGTGAAGGGCAGAGAGTGTCCAAGGAACACAGAGTATACAGGAGAGAGAGTGTCTAAGGAACACACAGTGTACAGGAGAGAGAGTGTCTAAGTAACACAGTGTACAGGAGAGAGAGTGTTTAAGGAACACACAGTGTTCAGGGGAGAGAGTGTCGAAAGAACACACAGTGTACAGGAGAGAGAGTGTCTAAGGAACACACAGCCTACAGGAGAGAGAGTGTCTAAGGAACACACAGTGTAAAGGGCAGAGATTGTCTAAGGAACACACAGTGTGAATGGCAGAGAGTGTCTAAGGAACACACAGTGTGAATGGCAGAGAGTGTCTAAGGAACACACAGTGTAAAGGGCAGATAGTGTCTAAGCAACACACAGTGTAGAGGGCAGAGAGTGCCTAAGAAACACACAGTGTAAAGTGCACAGAGTGTAAAGGGCAGAGAGTGTCTAAGGAACACACAGTGTAAAGTGCAGAAAGTGTCTAAGGAACACACAGTGTACAGGGGAGAGATTGTCTAAGGAACACACAGTGTACAGGAGAGAGAGTGTCTAAGGGACACACAGCCTACAGGAGAGAGAGTGTCTAAGGAACACACAGTGTAAAGGGCAGAGATTGTCTAAGGAACACACAGTGTGAATGGCAGAGAGTGTCTAAGGAACACACATTGTGAATGGCAGAGAGTGTCTAAGGAACACACAGTGTAGAGGGCAGAGAGTGTCTAAGCAACACACAGTGTACAGGGGAGAGAGTGTCTAAGCAGCACACACTGTAGAGGGCAGAGAGCTTCTAAGGAACACACAGTGTAAAGTGCAGAGAGTGTCTAAGGAACACACAGTGTAAAGGGCAGGTAGTGTCTAAGCAACACACAGTGTAGAGGGCAGAGAGTGTCTAAGGAACACACAGTGTAAAGTGCATTGAGTGTCTAAGGAACACACAGTGTACAGGAGAGAGAGTGTCTAAGGAACACACAGCCTACAGGAGAGAGAGTGTCTAAGGAACACACAGTGTAAAGGGCAGAGAGTGTCTAAGGAACACACAGTGTACAGGGCAGAGAGTGTCTAAGGAACACACAGTGTACAGGGCAGAGAGTGTCTAAGCAACACACAGTGTAGAGGGCAGAGAGTGTCTAAGGAACACACAGTGTAAAGTGCACAGAGTGTCTAAGGAACACGGTGTAAAGTGCAGAGAGTGTCTAAGGAACACACAGTGTACAGGGCAGAGAGTGTCTAAGCAACACACAGTGTAGAGTGCAGAGAGTGTCTAAGGAACACACAGTGTAAAGTGCAGAGAGTGTCTAAGGAACACACAGTGTAAAGGGCAGAGAGTGTCTAAGGAACACACAGTGTAAAGGGCAGAGAGTGTCTAAGGAACACACATTGTACAGGGCAGAGAGTGTCTAAGGAACACACAGTGTTCAGGGGAGAGAGTGTCTAAAGAACACACAGTGTACAGGAGAGAAAGTGTCTAAGGAACACACAGTGTAAAGGGCAGAGATTGTCTAAGGAACACACAGTGTAAAGTGCAGAGAGTGTCTAAGGAACACACAGTGTACAGGGGAGAGAGTGTCTAAGGAACACACAGTGTAAAGTGCAGAGAGTGTCTAAGGAACACACAGTGTAAAGTGCAGAGAGTGTCTAAGGAACACACAGTGTTAAGTGCAGAGAGGGTCTAAGGAACACACAGTGTGAGGGGCAGAGAGTGTCCAAGGAACACAGAGTGTACAGGAGAGAGAATGTCTAAGGAACACACAGTGTACAGGAGAGAGAGTGTCTAATGAGCACACAGTGTACAGGACAGAGAGTGTCTAAGGAACACACAGTGTTCAGGGGAGAGAGTGTCTAAGGAACACACAGTGTACAGGAGAGAGAGTGTCTAAGGAACACACAGCCTACAGGAGAGAGAGTGTCTAAGGAACACACAGTGTAAAGGGCAGAGATTGTCTAAGGAACACACAGTGTGAATGGCAGAGAGTGTCTAAGGAACACACAGTGTGAATGGCATAGAGTGTCTAAGGAACACACAGTGTAAAGGGCAGATAGTGTCTAAGCAACACACAGTGTAGAGGGCAGAGAGTGTCTAAGAAACACACAGTGTAAAGTGCACAGAGTGTCTAAGGAACACACAGTGTAAAGCGCAGAGAGTGTCTAAGGAACACACAGTGTAAAGTGCAGAGAGTGTCTAAGGAACACACAGTGTGCAGGGCAGAGAGTGTCTAAGGAACACACAGTGTACAGGAGAGAGAGTGTCTAATGAACACACAGTGTGAAGGGCAAAGAGTGTCTAAGGAACACACAGTAAGAAGTGCAGTGAGTGACTAAGGAACACACAGTGTAAAGGGCAGAGAGGGTCTAAGGAACACACAGTGTACAAGAGAGAGAGTGTCTAAGGAACACACAGTGTACAGGGCAGAGAGTGTCTAAGGAACACACAGTGTACAGGGCAGAGAGTGTCTAAGCAACACACAGTGTAGAGGGCAGAGAGTGTCTAAGGAACACACAGTGTAAAGTGCACAGAGTGTCTAAGGAACACGGTGTAAAGTGCAGAGAGTGTCTAAGGAACACACAGTGTACAGGGCAGAGAGTGTCTAAGCAACACACAGTGTAGAGTGCAGAGAGTGTCTAAGGAACACACAGTGTAAAGTGCAGATAGTGTCTAAGGAACACACAGTGTAAAGGGCAGAGAGTGTCTAAGGAACACACAGTGTAAAGTGCAGAGAGTGTCTAAGGAACACACATTGTACAGGGGAGAGAGTGTCTAAGGAACACACAGTGTTCAGGGGAGAGAGTGTCTAAAGAACACACAGTGTACAGGAGAGAAAGTGTCTAAGGAACACACAGTGTAAAGGGCAGAGAGTGTCTAAGGAACACACAGTGTTAAGGGCAGAGAGTGTCTAAGGAACACACAGTGTAAAGTGCAGAAAGTGTCTAAGGAACACACAGTGTTAAGTGCAGAGAGGGTCTAAGGAACACACAGTGTGAAGGGCAGAGAGTGTCCAAGGAACACAGAGTATACAGGAGAGAGAGTGTCTAAGGAACACACAGTGTACAGGAGAGAGAGTGTCTAAGTAACACAGTGTACAGGAGAGAGAGTGTTTAAGGAACACACAGTGTTCAGGGGAGAGAGTGTCGAAAGAACACACAGTGTACAGGAGAGAGAGTGTCTAAGGAACACACAGCCTACAGGAGAGAGAGTGTCTAAGGAACACACAGTGTAAAGGGCAGAGATTGTCTAAGGAACACACAGTGTGAATGGCAGAGAGTGTCTAAGGAACACACAGTGTGAATGGCATAGAGTGTCTAAGGAACACACAGTGTAAAGGGCAGATAGTGTCTAAGCAACACACAGTGTAGAGGGCAGAGAGTGCCTAAGAAACACACAGTGTAAAGTGCACAGAGTGTAAAGGGCAGAGAGTGTCTAAGGAACACACAGTGTAAAGTGCAGAGAGTGTCTAAGGAACACACAGCCTACAGGAGAGAGAGTGTCTAAGGAACACACAGTGTACAGGAGAGAGAGTGTCTAAGGGACACACAGCCTACAGGAGGGAGAGTGTCTAAGGAACACACAGTGTAAAGGGCAGAGATTGTCTAAGGAACACACAGTGTGAATGGCAGAGAGTGTCTAAGGAACACACATTGTGAATGGCAGAGAGTGTCTAAGGAACACACAGTGTAGAGGGCAGAGAGTGTCTAAGCAACACACAGTGTACAGGGGAGAGAGTGTCTAAGCAGCACACACTGTAGAGGGCAGAGAGCTTCTAAGGAACACACAGTGTAAAGTGCAGAGAGTGTCTAAGGAACACACAGTGTAAAGGGCAGGTAGTGTCTAAGCAACACACAGTGTAGAGGGCAGAGAGTGTCTAAGGAACACACAGTGTAAAGTGCAGAGAGTGTCTAAGGAACACACAGTGTACAGGAGAGAGAGTGTCTAAGGAACACACAGCCTACAGGAGAGAGAGTGTCTAAGGAACACACAGTGTAAAGGGCAGAGAGTGTCTAAGGAACACACAGTGTAAAGGGCAGAGAGTGTCTAAGGAACACACAGTGTAAAGGGCAGAGAGTGTCTAAGGAACACACAATGTAAAGTGCAGAGAGTGTCTAAGGAACACACAGTGTAAAGTGCAGATAGTGTCTAAGGAACACACAGTGTAAAGGGCAGAGAGTGTCTAAGGAACACACAGTGTAAAGTGCAGAGAGTGTCTAAGGAACACACATTGTACAGGGGAGAGAGTGTCTAAGGAACACACAGTGTTCAGGGGAGAGAGTGTCTAAAGAACACACAGTGTACAGGAGAGAAAGTGTCTAAGGAACACACAGTGTAAAGGGCAGAGATTGTCTAAGGAACACACAGTGTGAATGGCAGAGAGTGTCTAAGGAACACACAGTGTAAAGTGCAGAAAGTGTCTAAGGAACACACAGTGTTAAGTGCAGAGAGGGTCTAAGGAACACACAGTGTGAAGGGCAGAGAGTGTCCAAGGAACACAGAGTATACAGGAGAGAGAGTGTCTAAGGAACACACAGTGTACAGGAGAGAGAGTGTCTAAGTAACACAGTGTACAGGAGAGAGAGTGTTTAAGGAACACACAGTGTTCAGGGGAGAGAGTGTCGAAAGAACACACAGTGTACAGGAGAGAGAGTGTCTAAGGAACACACAGCCTACAGGAGAGAGAGTGTCTAAGGAACACACAGTGTAAAGGGCAGAGATTGTCTAAGGAACACACAGTGTGCAGGGCAGAGAGTGTCTAAGGAACACACAGTGTACAGGAGAGAGAGTGTCTAATGAACACACAGTGTGAAGGGCAAAGAGTGTCTAAGGAACACACAGTAAGAAGTGCAGTGAGTGACTAAGGAACACACAGTGTAAAGGGCAGAGAGGGTCTAAGGAACACACAGTGTACAAGAGAGAGAGTGTCTAAGGAACACACAGTGTACAGGGCAGAGAGTGTCTAAGGAACACACAGTGTACAGGGCAGAGAGTGTCTAAGCAACACACAGTGTAGAGGGCAGAGAGTGTCTAAGGAACACACAGTGTAAAGTGCAGAGAGTGTCTAAGGAACACACAGTGTGCAGGGCAGAGAGTGTCTAAGGAACACACAGTGTACAGGAGAGAGAGTGTCTAATGAACACACAGTGTGAAGGGCAAAGAGTGTCTAAGGAACACACAGTAAGAAGTGCAGTGAGTGACTAAGGAACACACAGTGTAAAGGGCAGAGAGGGTCTAAGGAACACACAGTGTACAAGAGAGAGAGTGTCTAAGGAACACACAGTGTACAGGGCAGAGAGTGTCTAAGGAACACACAGTGTACAGGGCAGAGAGTGTCTAAGCAACACACAGTGTAGAGGGCAGAGAGTGTCTAAGGAACACACAGTGTAAAGTGCACAGAGTGTCTAAGGAACACGGTGTAAAGTGCAGAGAGTGTCTAAGGAACACACAGTGTACAGGGCAGAGAGTGTCTAAGCAACACACAGTGTAGAGTGCAGAGAGTGTCTAAGGAACACACAGTGTAAAGTGCAGATAGTGTCTAAGGAACACACAGTGTAAAGGGCAGAGAGTGTCTAAGGAACACACAGTGTAAAGTGCAGAGAGTGTCTAAGGAACACACATTGTACAGGGGAGAGAGTGTCTAAGGAACACACAGTGTTCAGGGGAGAGAGTGTCTAAAGAACACACAGTGTACAGGAGAGAAAGTGTCTAAGGAACACACAGTGTAAAGGGCAGAGATTGTCTAAGGAACACACAGTGTGAATGGCAGAGAGTGTCTAAGGAACACACAGTGTAAAGTGCAGAAAGTGTCTAAGGAACACACAGTGTTAAGTGCAGAGAGGGTCTAAGGAACACACAGTGTGAAGGGCAGAGAGTGTCCAAGGAACACAGAGTATACAGGAGAGAGAGTGTCTAAGGAACACACAGTGTACAGGAGAGAGAGTGTCTAAGTAACACAGTGTACAGGAGAGAGAGTGTTTAAGGAACACACAGTGTTCAGGGGAGAGAGTGTCGAAAGAACACACAGTGTACAGGAGAGAGAGTGTCTAAGGAACACACAGCCTACAGGAGAGAGAGTGTCTAAGGAACACACAGTGTAAAGGGCAGAGATTGTCTAAGGAACACACAGTTTGAATGGCAGAGAGTGTCTAAGGAACACACAGTGTGAATGGCAGAGAGTGTCTAAGGAACACACAGTGTAAAGGGCAGATAGTGTCTAAGCAACACACAGTGTAGAGGGCAGAGAGTGCCTAAGAAACACACAGTGTAAAGTGCACAGAGTGTAAAGGGCAGAGAGTGTCTAAGGAACACACAGTGTAAAGTGCAGAAAGTGTCTAAGGAACACACAGTGTACAGGGGAGAGAGTGTCTAAGGAACACACAGTGTACAGGAGAGAGAGTGTCTAAGGGACACACAGCCTACAGGAGGGAGAGTGTCTAAGGAACACACAGTGTAAAGGGCAGAGATTGTCTAAGGAACACACAGTGTGAATGGCAGAGAGTGTCTAAGGAACACACATTGTGAATGGCAGAGAGTGTCTAAGGAACACACAGTGTAGAGGGCAGAGAGTGTCTAAGCAACACACAGTGTACAGGGGAGAGAGTGTCTAAGCAGCACACACTGTAGAGGGCAGAGAGCTTCTAAGGAACACACAGTGTAAAGTGCAGAGAGTGTCTAAGGAACACACAGTGTAAAGGGCAGGTAGTGTCTAAGCAACACACAGTGTAGAGGGCAGAGAGTGTCTAAGGAACACACAGTGTAAAGTGCATTGAGTGTCTAAGGAACACACAGTGTACAGGAGAGAGAGTGTCTAAGGAACACACAGCCTACAGGAGAGAGAGTGTCTAAGGAACACACAGTGTAAAGGGCAGAGAGTGTCTAAGGAACACACAGTGTAAAGGGCAGAGAGTGTCTAAGGAACACACAGTGTAAAGGGCAGAGAGTGTCTAAAGAACACACAGTGTAAAGTGCAGAGAGTGTCTAAGGAACACACAGTGTAAAGTGCAGAGAGTGTCTAAGGAACACACAGTGTAAAGGGCAGAGAGTGTCTAAGGAACACACAGTGTAAAGTGCAGAGAGTGTCTAAGGAACACACATTGTACAGGGGAGAGAGTGTCTAAGGAACACACAGTGTTCAGGGGAGAGAGTGTCTAAAGAACACACAGTGTACAGGAGAGAAAGTGTCTAAGGAACACACAGTGTAAAGGGCAGAGATTGTCTAAGGAACACACAGTGTGAATGGCAGAGAGTGTCTAAGGAACACACAGTGTAAAGTGCAGAAAGTGTCTAAGGAACACACAGTGTTAAGTGCAGAGAGGGTCTAAGGAACACACAGTGTGAAGGGCAGAGAGTGTCCAAGGAACACAGAGTATACAGGAGAGAGAGTGTCTAAGGAACACACAGTGTACAGGAGAGAGAGTGTCTAAGTAACACAGTGTACAGGAGAGAGAGTGTTTAAGGAACACACAGTGTTCAGGGGAGAGAGTGTCGAAAGAACACACAGTGTACAGGAGAGAGAGTGTCTAAGGAACACACAGCCTACAGGAGAGAGAGTGTCTAAGGAACACACAGTGTAAAGGGCAGAGAGTGTCTAAGGAACACACAGTGTGAATGGCAGAGAGTGTCTAAGGAACACACAGTGTGAATGGCATAGAGTGTCTAAGGAACACACAGTGTAAAGGGCAGATAGTGTCTAAGCAACACACAGTGTAGAGGGCAGAGAGTGTCTAAGAAACACACAGTGTAAAGTGCACAGAGTGTCTAAGGAACACACAGTGTAAAGCGCAGAGAGTGTCTAAGGAACACACAGTGTAAAGTGCAGAGAGTGTCTAAGGAACACACAGTGTGCAGGGCAGAGAGTGTCTAAGGAACACACAGTGTACAGGAGAGAGAGTGTCTAATGAACACACAGTGTGAAGGGCAAAGAGTGTCTAAGGAACACACAGTAAGAAGTGCAGTGAGTGACTAAGGACACACAGTGTAAAGGGCAGAGAGGGTCTAAGGAACACACAGTGTACAAGAGAGAGAGTGTCTAAGGAACACACAGTGTACAGGGCAGAGAGTGTCTAAGGAACACACAGTGTACAGGGCAGAGAGTGTCTAAGCAACACACAGTGTAGAGGGCAGAGAGTGTCTAAGGAACACACAGTGTAAAGTGCACAGAGTGTCTAAGGAACACGGTGTAAAGTGCAGAGAGTGTCTAAGGAACACACAGTGTACAGGGCAGAGAGTGTCTAAGCAACACACAGTGTAGAGTGCAGAGAGTGTCTAAGGAACACACAGTGTAAAGTGCAGATAGTGTCTAAGGAACACACAGTGTAAAGGGCAGAGAGTGTCTAAGGAACACACAGTGTAAAGTGCAGAGAGTGTCTAAGGAACACACATTGTACAGGGGAGAGAGTGTCTAAGGAACACACAGTGTTCAGGGGAGAGAGTGTCTAAAGAACACACAGTGTACAGGAGAGAAAGTGTCTAAGGAACACACAGTGTAAAGGGCAGAGATTGTCTAAGGAACACACAGTGTGAATGGCAGAGAGTGTCTAAGGAACACACAGTGTAAAGTGCAGAAAGTGTCTAAGGAACACACAGTGTTAAGTGCAGAGAGGGTCTAAGGAACACACAGTGTGAAGGGCAGAGAGTGTCCAAGGAACACAGATTATACAGGAGAGAGAGTGTCTAAGGAACACACAGTGTACAGGAGAGAGAGTGTCTAAGTAACACAGTGTACAGGAGAGAGAGTGTTTAAGGAACACACAGTGTTCAGGGGAGAGAGTGTCGAAAGAACACACAGTGTACAGGAGAGAGAGTGTCTAAGGAACACACAGCCTACAGGAGAGAGAGTGTCTAAGGAACACACAGTGTAAAGGGCAGAGATTGTCTAAGGAACACACAGTTTGAATGGCAGAGAGTGTCTAAGGAACACACAGTGTGAATGGCATAGAGTGTCTAAGGAACACACAGTGTAAAGGGCAGATAGTGTCTAAGCAACACACAGTGTAGAGGGCAGAGAGTGCCTAAGAAACACACAGTGTAAAGTGCACAGAGTGTAAAGGGCAGAGAGTGTCTAAGGAACACACAGTGTAAAGTGCAGAAAGTGTCTAAGGAACACACAGTGTACAGGGGAGAGAGTGTCTAAGGAACACACAGTGTACAGGAGAGAGAGTGTCTAAGGGACACACAGCCTACAGGAGAGAGAGTGTCTAAGGAACACACAGTGTAAAGGGCAGAGATTGTCTAAGGAACACACAGTGTGAATGGCAGAGAGTGTCTAAGGAACACACATTGTGAATGGCAGAGAGTGTCTAAGGAACACACAGTGTAGAGGGCAGAGAGTGTCTAAGCAACACACAGTGTACAGGGGAGAGAGTGTCTAAGCAGCACACACTGTAGAGGGCAGAGAGCTTCTAAGGAACACACAGTGTAAAGTGCAGAGAGTGTCTAAGGAACACACAGTGTAAAGGGCAGGTAGTGTCTAAGCAACACACAGTGTAGAGGGCAGAGAGTGTCTAAGGAACACACAGTGTAAAGTGCATTGAGTGTCTAAGGAACACACAGTGTACAGGAGAGAGAGTGTCTAAGGAACACACAGCCTACAGGAGAGAGAGTGTCTAAGGAACACACAGTGTAAAGGGCAGAGAGTGTCTAAGGAACACACAGTGTAAAGGGCAGAGAGTGTCTAAGGAACACACAGTGTAAAGGGCAGAGAGTGTCTAAAGAACACACAGTGTAAAGTGCAGAGAGTGTCTAAGGAACACACAGTGTAAAGGGCAGAGAGTGTCTAAGGAACACACAGTGTAAAGGGCAGAGAGTGTCTAAGGAACACACAGTGTAAAGTGCAGAGAGTGTCTAAGGAACACACAGTGTACAGGGGAGAGAGTGTCTAAGGAACACACAGTGTTCAGGGGAGAGAGTGTCTAAAGAACACACAGTGTACAGGAGAGAAAGTGTCTAAGGAACACAAAGTGTAAAGGGCAGAGATTGTCTAAGGAACACACAGTGTGAATGGCAGAGAGTGTCTAAGGAACACACAGTGTAAAGTGCAGAAAGTGTCTAAGGAACACACAGTGTTAAGTGCAGAGAGGGTCTAAGGAACACACAGTGTGAAGGGCAGAGAGTGTCCAAGGAACACAGATTATACAGGAGAGAGAGTGTCTAAGGAACACACAGTGTACAGGAGAGAGAGTGTCTAAGTAACACAGTGTACAGGAGAGAGAGTGTTTAAGGAACACACAGTGTTCAGGGGAGAGAGTGTCGAAAGAACACACAGTGTACAGGAGAGAGAGTGTCTAAGGAACACACAGCCTACAGGAGAGAGAGTGTCTAAGGAACACACAGTGTAAAGGGCAGAGATTGTCTAAGGAACACACAGTGTGAATGGCAGAGAGTGTCTAAGGAACACACAGTGTGAATGGCATAGAGTGTCTAAGGAACACACAGTGTAAAGGGCAGATAGTGTCTAAGCAACACACAGTGTAGAGGGCAGAGAGTGCCTAAGAAACACACAGTGTAAAGTGCACAGAGTGTAAAGGGCAGAGAGTGTCTAAGGAACACACAGTGTAAAGTGCAGAAAGTGTCTAAGGAACACACAGTGTACAGGGGAGAGATTGTCTAAGGAACACACAGTGTACAGGAGAGAGAGTGTCTAAGGGACACACAGCCTACAGGAGAGAGAGTGTCTAAGGAACACACAGTGTAAAGGGCAGAGATTGTCTAAGGAACACACAGTGTGAATGGCAGAGAGTGTCTAAGGAACACACATTGTGAATGGCAGAGAGTGTCTAAGGAACACACAGTGTAGAGGGCAGAGAGTGTCTAAGCAACACACAGTGTACAGGGGAGAGAGTGTCTAAGCAGCACACACTGTAGAGGGCAGAGAGCTTCTAAGGAACACACAGTGTAAAGTGCAGAGAGTGTCTAAGGAACACACAGTGTAAAGGGCAGAGAGTGTCTAAGGAACACACAGTGTAGAGGGCAGAGAGTGTCTAAGGAACACACAGTGTAAAGTGCATTGAGTGTCTAAGGAACACACAGTGTACAGGAGAGAGAGTGTCTAAGGAACACACAGCCTACAGGAGAGAGAGTGTCTAAGGAACACACAGTGTAAAGGGCAGAGAGTGTCTAAGGAACACACAGTGTACAGGGCAGAGAGTGTCTAAGGAACACACAGTGTACAGGGCAGAGAGTGTCTAAGCAACACACAGTGTAGAGGGCAGAGAGTGTCTAAGGAACACACAGTGTAAAGTGCACAGAGTGTCTAAGGAACACGGTGTAAAGTGCAGAGAGTGTCTAAGGAACACACAGTGTACAGGGCAGAGAGTGTCTAAGCAACACACAGTGTAGAGTGCAGAGAGTGTCTAAGGAACACACAGTGTAAAGTGCAGATAGTGTCTAAGGAACACACAGTGTAAAGGGCAGAGAGTGTCTAAGGAACACACAGTGTACAGGGCAGAGAGTGTCTAAGGAACACACAGTGTACAGGGCAGAGAGTGTCTAAGGAACACACAGTGTTCAGGGGAGAGAGTGTCTAAAGAACACACAGTGTACAGGAGAGAAAGTGTCTAAGGAACACACAGTGTAAAGGGCAGAGATTGTCTAAGGAACACACAGTGTGAATGGCAGAGAGTGTCTAAGGAACACACAGTGTACAGGAGAGAGAGTGTCTAAGGAACACACAGTGTAAAGTGCAGAGAGTGTCTAAGGAACACACAGTGTAAAGTGCAGAGAGTGTCTAAGGAACACACAGTGTTAAGTGCAGAGAGTGTTTAAGGAACACACAGTGTGCAGGGGAGAGAGTGTCCAAGGAACACACAGTGTACAGGAGAGAGAATGTCTAAGGAACACACAGTGTACAGGAGAGAGAGTGTCTAATGAGCACACAGTGTACAGGGCAGAGAGTGTCTAAGGAACACACAGTGTTCAGGGGAGAGAGTGTCGAAAGAACACACAGTGTACAGGAGAGAGAGTGTCTAAGGAACACACAGCCTACAGGAGAGAGAGTGTCTAAGGAACACACAGTGTAAAGGGCAGAGATTGTCTAAGGAACACACAGTGTGAATGGCAGAGAGTGTCTAAGGAACACACAGTGTGAAGGGCATAGAGTGTCTAAGGAACACACAGTGTAAAGGGCAGATAGTGTCTAAGCAACACACAGTGTAGAGGGCAGAGAGTGTCTAAGAAACACACAGTGTAAAGTGCACAGAGTGTCTAAGGAACACACAGTGTAAAGCGCAGAGAGTGTCTAAGGAACACACAGTGTAAAGTGCAGAGAGTGTCTAAGGAACACACAGTGTGCAGGGCAGAGAGTGTCTAAGGAACACACAGTGTACAGGAGAGAGAGTGTCTAATGAACACACAGTGTGAAGGGCAAAGAGTGTCTAAGGAACACACAGTAAGAAGTGCAGTGAGTGACTAAGGAACACACAGTGTAAAGGGCAGAGAGTGTCTAAGGAACACACAGTGTACAAGAGAGAGAGTGTCTAAGGAACACACAGTGTACAGGGCAGAGAGTGTCTAAGGAACACACAGTGTACAGGGCAGAGAGTGTCTAAGCAACACACAGTATAGAGGGCAGAGAGTGTCTAAGGAACACACAGTGTAAAGTGCACAGAGTGTCTAAGGAACACGGTGTAAAGTGCAGAGAGTGTCTAAGGAACACACAGTGTACAGGGCAGAGAGTGTCTAAGCAACACACAGTGTAGAGTGCAGAGAGTGTCTAAGGAACACACAGTGTAAAGTGCAGATAGTGTCTAAGGAACACACAGTGTAAAGGGCAGAGAGTGTCTAAGGAACACACAGTGTAAAGTGCAGAGAGTGTCTAAGGAACACACATTGTACAGGGGAGAGAGTGTCTAAGGAACACACAGTGTTCAGGGGAGAGAGTGTCTAAAGAACACACAGTGTACAGGAGAGAAAGTGTCTAAGGAACACACAGTGTAAAGGGCAGAGATTGTCTAAGGAACACACAGTGTGAATGGCAGAGAGTGTCTAAGGAACACACAGTGTAACGTGCAGAAAGTGTCTAAGGAACACACAGTGTTAAGTGCAGAGAGGGTCTAAGGAACACACAGTGTGAAGGGCAGAGAGTGTCCAAGGAACACAGAGTATACAGGAGAGAGAGTGTCTAAGGAACACACAGTGTACAGGAGAGAGAGTGTCTAAGTAACACAGTGTACAGGAGAGAGAGTGTTTAAGGAACACACAGTGTTCAGGGGAGAGAGTGTCGAAAGAACACACAGTGTACAGGAGAGAGAGTGTCTAAGGAACACACAGCCTACAGGAGAGAGAGTGTCTAAGGAACACACAGTGTAAAGGGCAGAGATTGTCTAAGGAACACACAGTTTGAATGGCAGAGAGTGTCTAAGGAACACACAGTGTGAATGGCATAGAGTGTCTAAGGAACACACAGTGTAAAGGGCAGATAGTGTCTAAGCAACACACAGTGTAGAGGGCAGAGAGTGCCTAAGAAACACACAGTGTAAAGTGCACAGAGTGTAAAGGGCAGAGAGTGTCTAAGGAACACACAGTGTAAAGTGCAGAGAGTGTCTAAGGAACACACAGTGTACAGGGGAGAGAGTGTCTAAGGAACACACAGTGTACAGGAGAGAGAGTGTCTAAGGGACACACAGCCTACAGGAGGGAGAGTGTCTAAGGAACACACAGTGTAAAGGGCAGAGATTGTCTAAGGAACACACAGTGTGAATGGCAGAGAGTGTCTAAGGAACACACATTGTGAATGGCAGAGAGTGTCTAAGGAACACACAGTGTAGAGGGCAGAGAGTGTCTAAGCAACACACAGTGTACAGGGGAGAGAGTGTCTAAGCAGCACACACTGTAGAGGGCAGAGAGCTTCTAAGGAACACACAGTGTAAAGTGCAGAGAGTGTCTAAGGAACACACAGTGTACAGGAGAGAGAGTGTCTAAGGAACACACAGTGTAGAGGGCAGAGAGTGTCTAAGGAACACACAGTGTAAAGTGCATTGAGTGTCTAAGGAACACACAGTGTACAGGAGAGAGAGTGTCTAAGGAACACACAGCCTACAGGAGAGAGAGTGTCTAAGGAACACACAGTGTAAAGGGCAGAGAGTGTCTAAGGAACACACAGTGTACAGGGCAGAGAGTGTCTAAGGAACACACAGTGTAAAGGGCAGAGAGTGTCTAAAGAACACACAGTGTAAAGGGCAGAGAGTGTCTAAGGAACACACAGTGTAAAGTGCAGATAGTGTCTAAGGAACACACAGTGTAAAGGGCAGAGAGTGTCTAAGGAACACACAGTGTAAAGTGCAGAGAGTGTCTAAGGAACACACAGTGTACAGGGGAGAGAGTGTCTAAGGAACACACAGTGTTCAGGGGAGAGAGTGTCTAAAGAACACACAGTGTACAGGAGAGAAAGTGTCTAAGGAACACACAGTGTAAAGGGCAGAGATTGTCTAAGGAACACACAGTGTGAATGGCAGAGAGTGTCTAAGGAACACACAGTGTAAAGTGCAGAGAGTGTCTAAGGAACACACAGTGTTAAGTGCAGAGAGGGTCTAAGGAACACACAGTGTGAAGGGCAGAGAGTGTCCAAGGAACACAGAGTATACAGGAGAGAGAGTGTCTAAGGAACACACAGTGTACAGGAGAGAGAGTGTCTAAGTAACACAGTGTACAGGACAGAGAGTGTCTAAGGAACACACAGTGTTCAGGGGAGAGAGTGTCGAAAGAACACACAGTGTACAGGAGAGAGAGTGTCTAAGGAACACACAGCCTACAGGAGAGAGAGTGTCTAAGGAACACACAGTGTAAAGGGCAGAGATTGTCTAAGGAACACACAGTGTGAATGGCAGAGAGTGTCTAAGGAACACACAGTGTGAATGGCATAGAGTGTCTAAGGAACACACAGTGTAAAGGGCAGATAGTGTCTAAGCAACACACAGTGTAGAGGGCAGAGAGTGCCTAAGAAACACACAGTGTAAAGTGCACAGAGTGTAAAGGGCAGAGAGTGTCTAAGGAACACACAGTGTAAAGTGCAGAAAGTGTCTAAGGAACACACAGTGTACAGGGGAGAGATTGTCTAAGGAACACACAGTGTACAGGAGAGAGAGTGTCTAAGGGACACACAGCCTACAGGAGAGAGAGTGTCTAAGGAACACACAGTGTAAAGGGCAGAGATTGTCTAAGGAACACACAGTGTGAATGGCAGAGAGTGTCTAAGGAACACACATTGTGAATGGCAGAGAGTGTCTAAGGAACACACAGTGTAGAGGGCAGAGAGTGTCTAAGCAACACACAGTGTACAGGGGAGAGAGTGTCTAAGCAGCACACACTGTAGAGGGCAGAGAGCTTCTAAGGAACACACAGTGTAAAGTGCAGAGAGTGTCTAAGGAACACACAGTGTAAAGGGCAGGTAGTGTCTAAGCAACACACAGTGTAGAGGGCAGAGAGTGTCTAAGGAACACACAGTGTAAAGTGCATTGAGTGTCTAAGGAACACACAGTGTACAGGAGAGAGAGTGTCTAAGGAACACACAGCCTACAGGAGAGAGAGTGTCTAAGGAACACACAGTGTAAAGGGCAGAGAGTGTCTAAGGAACACACAGTGTAAAGGGCAGAGAGTGTCTAAAGAACACACAGTGTAAAGGGCAGAGAGTGTCTAAAGAACACACAATGTAAAGTGCAGAGAGTGTCTAAGGAACACACAGTGTAAAGGGCAGAGAGTGTCTAAGGAACACACAGTGTGAATTGCAGAGAGGGTCTAAGGAACACACAGTGTAAAGTGCAGAGAGTGCCCAAGGAACACACAGTGTGAATGGCAAAGAGTGCCTAAGGAACACACAGTGTAGAGGGCAGTGAGTGCCTAAGGAACACACAGCCTACAGGGCAGAGAGTGTCTAAGGAACACACAATGTAAAGTGCAGAGAGTGTCTAAGGAACACACAGTGTAAAGTGCAGAGAGTGTCTAAGGAACACACAGTGTGAAGGGCAAAGAGTGTCTAAGGAACACACAGTGTAAAGGGCAGAGAGTGTCTAAGGAACACACAGTGTATAGGGCAGAGAGTGTCTAAGGAACACACAGTGTAAAGTGCAGAGAGTGTATAAGGAACGCACAGTGTGAAGGGCAAAGAGTGTCTAAGGAACACACAGTGTACAGGAGAGAGTGTGTATAAAGAACACACAGTACAGTGCAGAGAGTGGCTAAGGAACACACAGTGTACAGGAAAGAGAGTGTCTAAGGAACACACAGTGTACAGGGCAGAGAGTGTCTAAGGAACACACAGTGCACAGGGCAGAGAGTGTCTAAGGAACACACAGTGTACAGGGCAGAGAGTGTCTAAGGAACACACAGTGTACAGGGCAGAGAGTGTCTAAGGAACACACAGTGTACAGGGCAGAGAGTGTCTAAGGAACACACAGTGTACAGGGCAGAGAGTGTCTAAGGAACACACAGTGTACAGGGCAGAGAGTGTCTAAGGAACACACTGTGTACAGGACAGAGAGTGTCTAAGGAACACACAGTGTACAGGAGAGAGAGTGTCTAAGGAACACACAGTGTACAGGAGAGAGAGTGTCTAAGGAACACACCGTGTACAGGAGAGAGAGTGTCTAAGGAACACACCGTGTACAGGGCAGAGAGTGACTAAGTAACACACAGTGTACAGGGTAGAGAGTGTCTAAGGAACACACAGTGTAAAGGGCAGATAGTGTCTAAGGAACACACAGTGTACAGGAGAGAGAGTGTCTAAGGAACACACAGTGTACAGGAGAGAGAGTGTCAAAGGAACACACAGTGTATAGGAGAGAGAGTGTCTAAGGAACACACAGTGTACAGGGCAGAGAGTGACTAAGGAACACACAGTGTACATGGCTGAGAGTGTCTAATGAACACACAGTGTAGGGGCAGAGAGTGTCCAAGGAACACACAGTGTACAGGGCAGAGAGTGTCTAAGGAACATACAGTGTACAGGAGAGAGAGTGTCTAAGGAACATACAGAGTATAGGAGAGAGAGTGTCTAAGGAACACACAGGGTACAGGACAGAGAGTGTCTAAGGAACACACAGTGTACAGGGCAGAGGGTGTCTAAGGAACATACAGTGTACAGGGGCGAGACTGTCTAAGGAACACACAGTGTACAGGGCAGAGAGTGTCTAAGGAACACATAGTGTACAGGAGAGAGAGTGTCTAAGGAGCAAACAGTGTACAGGGAAGAGAGTGTCTAAGGAACACACAGTGTACAGGAGAGAGAGTGTCTAAGGAACATACAGTGTACAGGGCAGAGAGTGTCTAAGGAACATACAGTGTACAGGGCAGAGAGTGTCTAAGGAATACACAGTGTACAGGGCAGAGAGCGTCTAAGGAATACACAGTGTACAGGAGAGAGAGTGTCTAAGGAACACACAGTGTACAGGGCAGAGAGTGTCTAAGGAACACACAGTGTACAGGAGAGAGAGTGTCTAAGGAACACACCGTGTACAGGGCAGAGAGTGACTAAGTAACACACAGTGTACAGGGTAGAGAGTGTCTAAGGAACACACAGTGTAAAGGGCAGAGAGTGTCTAAGGAACACACAGTGTACAGGAGAGAGAGTGTCTAAGGAACACACAGTGTACAGGAGAGAGAGTGTCAAAGGAACACACAGTGTATAGGAGAGAGAGTGTCTAAGGAACACACAGTGTACAGGGCAGAGAGTGACTAAGGAACACACAGTGTACATGGCAGAGAGTGTCTAATGAACACACAGTGTAGGGGGCAGAGAGTGTCCAAGGAACACACAGTGTACAGGGCAGAGAGTGTCTAAGGAACATACAGTGTACAGGAGAGAGAGTGTCTAAGGAACATACAGCGTATAGGAGAGAGAGTGTCTAAGGAACACACAGGGTACAGGACAGAGAGTGTCTAAGGAACACACAGTGTACAGGGCAGAGGGTGTCTAAGGAACATACAGTGTACAGGGGCGAGACTGTCTAAGGAACACACAGTGTACAGGGCAGAGAGTGTCTAAGGAACACATAGTGTACAGGAGAGAGAGTGTCTAAGGAGCAAACAGTGTACAGGGAAGAGAGTGTCTAAGGAACACACAGTGTACAGGAGATAGAGTGTCTAAGGAACATACAGTGTACAGGGCAGAGAGTGTCTAAGGAACATACAGTGTACAGGGCAGAGAGTGTCTAAGGAATACACAGTGTACAGGGCAGAGAGCGTCTAAGGAATACACAGTGTACAGGAGAGAGAGTGTCTAAGGAATACACAGTGTACAGGGCAGAGAGTGTCTAAGGAACACACAGTGTACAGGAGAGAGAGTGTCTAAGGAACACAGTGTACAGGAGAGAGAGTGTCTAAGGAACACACAGTGTACAGGGCAGAGAGTGTCTAAGGAACACACAGTGTACAGGGCAGAGAGTGTCTAAGGAACACACAGTGTACAGGAGAGAGAGTGTCTAAGGAACACACAGTGTACAGGAGAGAGAGTGTCTAAGGAACGCACAGTGTACAGGGCAGAGAGTGTCTAAGGAATACACAGTGTACAGGAGAGAGAGTGTCTAAGAAATACACAGTGTACAGGGCAGAGAGTGTCTAAGGAATACACAGTGTACAGGGCAGAGAGTGTCTAAGGAACACACAGTGCACAGGAGAGAGAGTGTCTAAGGAACACAGAGTGTACAGGAGAGAGAGTGTCTAAGGAATACACAGTGTACAGGGCAGAGAGTGTCTAAGGAATACACAGTGTACAGGGCAGAGAGTGTCTAAGGAATACACAGTGTACAGGAGAGAGAGTGTCTAAGGAACACACAGTGTACAGGAGAGAGAGTGTCTAAGAAATACACAGTGTACAGGGCAGAGAGTGTCTAAGGAATACACAGTGTACAGGGCAGAGAGTGTCTAAGGAACACACAGTGCACAGGAGAGAGAGTGTCTAAGGAACGCAGAGTGTACAGGAGAGAGAGTGTCTAAGGAATACACAGTGTACAGGGCAGAGAGTGTCTAAGGAATACACAGTGTACAGGGCAGAGAGTGTCTAAGGAATACACAGTGTACAGGGCAGAGAGTGTCTAAGGAACACACAGTGTATAGGAGAGAGAGTGTCTAAGGAACACACAGTGTACAGGGCAGAGAGTGACTAAGGAACACACAGTGTACATGGCAGAGAGTGTCTAATGAACACACAGTGTAGGGGGCAGAGAGTGTCCAAGGAACACACAGTGTACAGGGCAGAGAGTGTCTAAGGAACATACAGTGTACAGGAGAGAGAGTGTCTAAGGAACATACAGAGTATAGGAGAGAGAGTGTCTAAGGAACACACAGGGTACAGGACAGAGAGTGTCTAAGGAACACACAGTGTACAGGGCAGAGGGTGTCTAAGGAACATACAGTGTACAGGGGCGAGACTGTCTAAGGAACACACAGTGTACAGGGCAGAGAGTGTCTAAGGAACACATAGTGTTCAGGAGAGAGAGTGTCTAAGGAGCAAACAGTGTACAGGGAAGAGAGTGTCTAAGGAACACACAGTGTACAGGAGAGAGAGTGTCTAAGGAACATACAGTGTACAGGGCAGAGAGTGTCTAAGGAACATACAGTGTACAGGGCAGAGAGTGTCTAAGGAATACACAGTGTACAGGGCAGAGAGCGTCTAAGGAATACACAGTGTACAGGAGAGAGAGTGTCTAAGGAACACACAGTGTACAGGGCAGAGAGTGTCTAAGGAACACACAGTGTACAGGAGAGAGAGTGTCTAAGGAACACAGTGTACAGGAGAGAGAGTGTCTAAGGAACACACAGTGTACAGGGCAGAGAGTGTCTAAGGAACACACAGTGTACAGGGCAGAGAGTGTCTAAGGAACACACAGTGTACAGGAGAGAGAGTGTCTAAGGAACACACAGTGTACAGGAGAGAGAGTGTCTAAGGAACACACAGTGTACAGGGCAGAGAGTGTCTAAGGAATACACAGTGTACAGGAGAGAGAGTGTCTAAGAAATACACAGTGTACAGGGCAGAGAGTGTCTAAGGAATACACAGTGTACAGGGCAGAGAGTGTCTAAGGAACACACAGTGCACAGGAGAGAGAGTGTCTAAGGAACACAGAGTGTACAGGAGAGAGAGTGTCTAAGGAATACACAGTGTACAGGGCAGAGAGTGTCTAAGGAATACACAGTGTACAGGGCAGAGAGTGTCTAAGGAATACACAGTGTACAGGAGAGAGAGTGTCTAAGGAACACACAGTGTACAGGAGAGAGAGTGTCTAAGAAATACACAGTGTACAGGGCAGAGAGTGTCTAAGGAATACACAGTGTACAGGGCAGAGAGTGTCTAAGGAACACACAGTGCACAGGAGAGAGAGTGTCTAAGGAACACAGAGTGTACAGGAGAGAGAGTGTCTAAGGAATACACAGTGTACAGGGCAGAGAGTGTCTAAGGAATACACAGTGTACAGGGCAGAGAGTGTCTAAGGAATACACAGTGTACAGGGCAGAGAGTGTCTAAGGAACACACAGTGTACAGGAGAGAGAGTGTCTAAGGAACACAAAGCTAACCCCCCAACACCCCTAAACAAGCAAAATAAACCCCCTAAAAAAATAAGTCTATCATTACATAAAATAAAAAAAACGTATTCTAAAACTAAAGTCCCCTTAGAAAAAGCCCACCTGTAAAAAAAACCTAAACTAACACTAAAACCTACTCTAAAAATTCCCTGAAAAGGGCATTTGTCTAGCAGTGCCTTAGTTGAAGCGATTAGCGATTGTCCCTATGGTAAAACCAAATGAACCCTCCCAAAACAAACTTACTTTAAAAGAAAACTATTCTTTAAAAAAAATATGCTCTGAAAAGGGCATCAGCGATTTACCTCTTTTGTAAAAAATATAATAATAAAAAAAAAACATGTCTTGAAAAGGGCATCAGCAATTTAGTTCTTTTGGCCCAAAAAATACCCCATCCTAAAAAGAAATGCCCTGAAAAGGGCATCATCTATTAAGCTCTTTTGCAATCCCTTTACTAACCCCGCCCCCTCAAAAAATATTTAGCTCTAAACCCCAAAAGTTAGTACTCACCAACCTGAATCCCGCTCCTAAGGTGGGCAGCTCCGGCGGCGCTCCTCTTCTTTCTTCATCCTAGATGTTGGTCCTCTGGGGCTGGTCTCTTCTTTTCTTTCACCCAATCCTTCATCCTCTTCCATCTGATGCTTCTTTATTCAGTCACCACCACAGATTGAAGCTTGAATGTGAGGTTCGCCCTTATATAGCGGTGCCCTTGCATTTCTTTTGGCTGATTTTTTAATTATTAGTCCAAATAGCCAATAGAAAAAGCTTTCATTCTTCTGGATGATTTGACTAAGAATTAAAAAATCAGCCAATAGAAATGCAAGAGCTCCCCTATATAAGGGGAAACTTCACATTTAAGTTTCAATTTGCGGTGGTGACTGCATAAAGAAGCATTGAATGGAAGAGGATGAAGGATTGGATGGAAGAAAAAAAGAGACCAGCCCCAAGCGCCGAAGGAGCGGGATTAAGGTTGGTGAGTACTAACTTTTGGGGTTTAGCATTAGGGATTTTTTGGGGGGTTAGTAGGGATTGAAAAAGAGCATAGGGCAGATACCCTTTCAGGGCAATTTTCTTTTTTTTGTGGGGGGTTGGGCTTTCTTTAAGGTTACCTTAGTATTAGTATAGGTCATACTAGTTTTCTTTTTTTTTCTTTTTGGTTATGTTTTTTTTCTGTAATGGTAGGTTTTTTATTTTTTGTAGCTTAGGGGTGCTAGGGGGTTAGCTGTTAAAAGCTTAGGCGGCATTTACTGCTGGGGTGTAGTGGCGGCAAGGGGTTTAATAGGTTAGGGGGGATTTTGCAATTGGGTATTGGAGATTTAGGGGTTAATAGTGTAGCCGGGTAGTTTGTGGTGGGCAATGTGGCGGTTTAGGGGTTAAATGAAAATAAAGGTTGTGTGTATAGTGCCTATGACTAAGGAATAAGGGAAGGTAACAAAGCTAAAATGCAGTAATTAATAAAGTATTTAATGACACTCAAAGGTATGTAACAATATGTATGTACCAATATCAACAATAAAAATGAAAGTGGGATAATCCTACATTATATGATATAAATTGCTTCAATGATATAAATTGCTTCAATGAAATTGCTTCAATAAAATTCAATAAAATTAATTCAAGGATCCTTGATAACATATGACGAAATTCTATATAATATAAACCTCTCACAAAGAATAAATAGATAAATTGATTAGAAATAGCTCAAATGTGTATTGCAGTCAACGCGTTTCGGCCCTGTGACACAGGCCTTTATCAAGAGTATCATTACATAAACTTACATTCTTGCATTTCAAATAAAGATACCAAGAATATGAAAAAAATATGATATAGGAGTAAATTAGAAAGTTGCTCAAAATTGCATGCTCTATCTGAATCAGGGAAGAACAAAATTGGGTTCAGTGTCCCTTTAACTGTTCAAAAACTTTAGTTTCATGTCATTATCAGGGGTCTAAAATCGCCATACTCAGAAAACTGGAGTGGATTTCTTTGCTTGAAGCATAGCTGTACAACTACACTAATAAATCAACTTTATAGAAAGTGTATTCTTCTTACAAAAGTGTTATGTAGTGCATTGTTTCTCAACCGCGGCCCTCAAGTAGGTTTTAAATTATAGCTGAACTAATGCACAGGTGAAATAATCAGCTGATGGGCAAAAGAAAGTTAGTGTTACTGATCATGTGATTACTTCAGCTATAATGAAAACCTGTCCTGTTAGGGGTACTTGAGAACCGCAGTTAAGAAACTCTGATGTTGTGCACCACCAGATTATTTCTGATGACAGACTTATAAACCTTAGCTGGTTGACTGTGTACAAAGCTACTCAGACAAGCACAACAGACCTTTGTTGTGTTTCCTGCTACTACACAATGATTCTATAATGATGTACATAGCTGGCAAAACAAATACTGCAAACCTACAGTACAAGTGTCTGCAATTTATCCTAGTTAGAGAAAGTCCAAGTAGCTGATAAACCTGAACTATCATAGAAGAAAAATCCTTGACAAGCCTCGGCAAAGAGTAATAAGTTAGTGCCCCAATCTTTAATCTCACTGCCCCCCAAAAGGAAGTATTGTCCACTTTGGGATCCACGGTCTATTCAGCACAATATTATTATTAGGGGCCTATTTATGATGGTGCGAGCGGACATGATCCGCTATAGCATACGCTCTCAGCATTTATCATTGCACCAGCAGTTCTTGTGAACTGCTGGTGCAATACTGCCCCCTGCAGATTCGCAGCCAATCGGCCGTTAGTTTCGTATCGTATTCGATTGATTTCTGTCGATTTCTGTCTGCTGCCTCAGAGCAGGCAGACAGGTTATGGAGCATCGGTCTTTAGACCGCTGCTTCATAAGCTCTGTTTCCGGCGAGCCTGAAACACGGGGCATCAAACTCCAAATATGCCCCTTAAACTTGAAAAATACCCCCCAAAAAATTAAATAAAAGCTTTCCATGTCCCTTTAACCTTGAACATATTTTTCTGACATATGTTTCTTAACTGCATCTCAATTCACTTGATGATTCTGAAAGCGTATAGTATCCGATTTCTCCTGCAAGGTATAGAAATAATTATAGATTTGCGTGTCACTGTCTATCTTACCTAGATAGTTCTGTATTCTGGATGTGTATATGCCATTTTGTTTTAACTTTGTGTTGACAGTGACTGTCATTAGATTAATGATATAATTAGTTTAATTGCTTGTATGAAATATTTTGTGCTTTTTATTATTCAAAATAATCCACCCATTACATTCTACAAGTTTGTAATCACCAAATATACACAGAACATTTGAATAAAGCATTGAATGAAACATAACCAAAGAAACTGCCCTTTCTATAGCATTATTGGCCAATGAGAATTAATACTGAAGTATCAGTTGCATTCAAGCACACTACAAATATAAAATGCATCCATTTTATTTTTTTGATGCAAAGAAATAATGTTGACATTTCTTAAAGGAACATGAAACCCAAATATTTTCTTTTGTGATTCCACAGAGCATACAATGAAAAAAAGCTTCACATTTTCTTCTATCATCAAATTTGCTTTGTTCCCACGGTATTCTTTGTTGACTAGATACCTAGGTAGGTATCTGGAGCACTATATGATGGCAGGAATATGTGCTGCTGTCTATTGCTCTTGCAAATGGATAACATTCTTGCAAAACTGCTGCCATATAGTGCTCCAGACACGTGCACGCCCCTGAGCTTACCTAACTGGCTTTCAATAAAAGATACCAAGATAATGAAGAACATTTTATAATAGAAGTAAATTATAAAGTTTAAAATTGAATGTTGTATCTGATTATTTTTTTTTATATATCCCTTTAAGTGTATTAATATTTTTTTGTTTCTGTGTGCCTTTAAATGGGGAGGAATAGATTCAGTTTCTCTAAAGGATCAAAAAAGCTATCCAGCCACAACACTGCTGCAGCTTTGGAATGTAGCATGCTGAGATCTTCAGCTATTTCTTTTTAAGTTTACAACTACTCCTGTCTTATGTGCAACCCAGAAATAAAATAGGAGTCATAATTTGGATTGTTATTATAAAATCAGGTGATTTGGGACTATGCTTTGCATGATATAGTACCAAGCTTGTTATTTACACCTAGCTCTAGATTGATGGCATTTGTTTTATCATTTGTTATATGAATTTATGTACACTATTATCTGTTTGCACAATTTTTAGCGGATCACTTGCTATTGCTGATATATGTACTCTATAGATAAATGTGTAAGGCTGTGTCCTTTTACTGATATAAAGGCCTCTAGTTATCAACGTGTCTACCTCAAATACGCTGGAATTCCGCAGCGTATTTGAGGCGAGGCTGATTCGCCTTAGTTATCAAGCCCTAGACACCGGCAAAAGTAGAATTTAATGACGTAAGCTTCGATCCGCCGGACTCAGTCCAACACAGATCGATACTTACGTCACTCCAGATGTTCCGCACACAAGTGCGGCACAATCTGACTACTTTTGCAAGTTATCAAAAAATTAGCAGGTACGCTCGGCACTTTTCCGGCCCAGCGTACCTGGTTTTCAAACCGCCGCCCTAGAGGCGGCGGATCTCATAGGAATCAATGGGAGTCTGACCATAGCGAAAGTTCATGTTCGCTGCTGCCAGACATCCCATTGATTCCTATGATAGTTTCTACACCTAACACCCTAACATGTACCCCGAGTCTAAACACCCCTAATCTGTCCCCCCTACACCGCCGCAACTAAATAAAGTTATTACCCCCTAAACCGCCGCTCCCGGAGCCCACCACCACTATAATAAATATGTTAACCCCTAAACCGCCGCTCCCGGAGCTCACCGCAACTCTAAGAAATCTGTTAACCCCTAAACCGCCGCTCCCGGCCCCCGCCGCCACCTACATAATACCTATTAACCCCTATCCTGCCCCCTATACCGCCGCCACCCCTAATAAATGTATTAACCCCTATCCTGCCGCTCCCGGACCCCGCCGCAATGAAAGAAATAGTTTAACCCCTAAACCGCCGCTCCCGGACCCCGCCGCCACCTATATTAAACTTATTAACCCCTAATCTGCCCCCCCTACACTGTCGCCACCTATAATATTTTTATTAACCCCTATCCTGCCCCCCCTATGCCGCCGCAACCTATAATAAAATTATTAACCCCTAAAGCTAAGTCTAACCCTAACACCCCCCTAAATTAAATCTAATTTAAATCTAACTAAATAAATTAACTCTTATTAACTAAATTATTCCTATTTAAAGCTAAATACTTACCTGTAAAATAAACCCTAAACTAGCTACAATATAACTAATAATTACATTGTAGCTATTTTAGGATTTATTTTTATTTTACAGGCAAGTTTGTATTTATTTTAACTAGGTACAATAGTTATTAAATAGTTATTAACTATTTAATAGCTATCTAGTTAAAATAAAGAGAAATTTACCTGTAAAATAAAAACTAACCTAAGTTACAATTACACCTGACACTACACTATCATTAAATAAATTAATCCAATTTAAAACTAAATACTTACCTGTAAAATAAACCCTAAGATAGCTACAATGTAATTAATAATTAAATTGTAGCTATTTTAGGGTTTATATTTATTTTACAGTCAACTATGTATTTATTTTAACTATGTACAATAGCTATTAAATAGTTAATAACTATTTAATAACTACCTAGCTAAAAGAAATACAAAATTACCAGTAAAATAAATCCTTACCTAAGTTACAATTAAACCTAACACTACACTATCATTAAATTAATAATTAAATTAATTAAATAAATTAAATACAAATACCTACAAATAAATACACTAACTAAAGTACAAAAAATAAAAAAGAACTAAGTTACAAAAAATAAAAAAATAATTTTAAGCTAATTACACCTACTCTAAGCCCCCTAATAAAATAACAAAGCCCCCCAAAATAAAAAAATGCCCTACCCTATTCTACATTAAAAAGTTACCAGCTCTTTTACCTTACCAGCCCTTAAAAGGGCCTTTTGCGGGGCATGCCCCAAAGAATTCTGCTCTTTTGCCTGTAAAATAAAAATACAACCCCCCCAACATTGAAACCCACCACCCACATACCTCTAATCTAACCCAAACCCCACTTAAAAAAACCTAACACTACCCCCCTGAAGATCTTCCTACCTTGAGTCGTCTTCACTCAGCCGAGCTGAATTCTTCATCCAATCCGGGCGATGTCTTCATCCAAGCATGGCGCCGAAGAGGTCCATCATCCGGCTGAAGTCGTCATCCAAGCGGGGGCTGAAGAGGTCCATTATCCGGCTGAAGTCTTCTATCAAGCGGCATCTTCAATCTTCTTTCTTCCGGCTCCATCTTCATCCCGCCGACGCGGAACATCCTTTCTCCACGACGAACTCCCGACGAATGAAGGTTCCTTTAAGGGACGTCATCCAAGATGGCGTCCCTTCAATTCCTATTGGCTGATAGGATTCTATCAGCCAATCAGAATTAAGGTAGAAAAATCTGATTGGCTGATTGAATCAGCCAATCAGATTCAAGTTCAATCCGATTGGCTGAACCGTTCAGCCAATCGGATTGAACTTGAATCTGATTGAAGATGCCGCTTGATAGAAGATTGAAGATGCCGCTTGATAGAAGACTTCAGCCGGATGATGGACTTCTTCAGCCCCCGCTTGGATGAAGACTTCAACCGGATGATGGACCTCTTCAGCGCCACGCTTGGATGAAGACATCGCCCGGATTGGATGAAGAATTCGGCTCGGCTGAGTGAAGACGACTCAAGGTAGGAAGATCTTAAGGGGGGTAGTGTTAGGTTTTTTTAAGGGGGGTTTGGGTTAGATTAGGGGTATGTGGGTGGTGGGTTTTAATGTTGGGGGGGGTCGTATTTTTATTTTACAGGCAAAAGAGCAGAATTCTTTGGGGCATGCCCCGCAAAAGGCCGTTTTAAGGGCTGGTAAGGTAAAAGAGCTGGTAACTTTTTAATGTAGAATAGGGTAGGGCATTTTTTTATTTTGGGCGGGCTTTGTTATTTCATTAGGGGGCTTAGAGTAGGTGTAATTAGCTTAAAATTGTAATATTTTTATAATGTTTGTAAATTAATTTTTTATTTTTTGTAACTTAGTTCTTTTTTTATTTTTTGTACTTTAGTTAGTGTATTTATTTGTATTTATTTGTAGGTATTTGTATTTAATTTATTTAATTAATTTAATGATAGTTTAGTGTTAGGTTTAATTTTAACTTAGGTTAGGATTTATTTTACTAGTAATTTTGTATTTCTTTTAGCTAGGTAGGTATTAAATAGTTATTAACTATTTAATAGCTATTGTACGTAGTTAAAATAAATACATAGTTGCCTGTAAAATAAATATAAACCCTAAAATAGCTACAATGTAATTATTAATTACATTGTAGCTATCTTAGGGTTTATTTTACAGGTAAGTATTTAGTTTTAAATAGGATTCATTTATTTAATGATAGTGTAGTGTTAGGTGTAATTGTAACTTAGGTTAGTTTTTATTTTACAGGTAAATTTCTCTTTATTTTAACTAGATAGCTATTAAATAGTTAATAACTATTTAATAACTATTGTACCTAGTTAAAATAAATACAAACTTGCCTGTAAAATAAAAATAAATCCTAAAATAGCTACAATGTAATTATTAGTTATATTGTAGCTAGTTTAGGGTTTATTTTACAGGTAAGTATTTAGCTTTAAATAGGAATAATTTAGTTAATAAGAGTTAATTTATTTCATTAGATTTAAATTAGATTTAATTTAGGGGGGTGTTAGGGTTAGACTTAGCTTTAGGGGTTAATAATTTTATTATAGGTTGCGGCGGTATAGGGGGGCAGGATAGGAGTTAATAAAAATATTATAGGTGGCGACGGTGTAGGGGGGCAGATTAGGGGTTAAGAAGTTTAATATAGGTGGCTGCAGGGTCCGGGAGCGGCGGTTTAGGGGTTAAACTATTTATTTAGTTGCGGCGGGGTCCTGGATCGGCAGGATAGGGGGTAATAACTTTATTATAGGTGGCGGCGGTATGGGGGGGGCAGGATAGGGGTTACTAGGTATAATGTAGGTGGCGGCGGTGTCCGGGAGCGGCGGTTTAGGGGTTAATACATTTATAAGAGTTGCGGCGGGGTCTAGGAACGGCGATTTAGGGGTTACTATATTTAGTTGCGGGGGGCTCCGGGGGCACCGGTATAGGGGGTAGAACAGTGTAGTTAGTGTGGGTGCTTAGTGACAGGCTAGCAATAAAGCTGTCAAAAAGCCGAAGAGCAGCGAGATCGGATGAGTGATAACTATCACAGTCCGCTGCTCATCGCCCCGTACTTGGTGCACGGCTTTTTGACAGCTTCCTTGATAACTTAGGCGAACGTATTCAGGTCTGCGGCGGTGATGGTAGGCGAGCTTAGGCGGGCGTATTGGACCGGCAAAGGCAGGTAAAGTAGACACGTTGATAAGTAGAGGCCAATCTCTTTAGCCCTTTTGCTTTTTTTTTCTCTTTTTTTTAATTAATTGTAATATGTACCAAATTCAACCTCTGTTACTAAATATATGTTATTTTAAGTGTGGACTAGATATTTCCCCCCCTAACCTTATAGCTGGTTATTTACCACTGCATGTAGATATTCAAGATATGTTTATGCTACAATGAAGTCCATGCTTACTTTGTTGAGAGGCTCCTTGCATTGGTGAAGAACTAACAAAGATAAATAGCCCACCTTGGTAATATTGGCAAAACCCTACTTATGCATCTCAGGCACCTCAACACCATCTGAGCGCCTCTTTTCTGCTGCAGGCAAAATAGCTTGCAAAAAAAAGAGCCAGCCTCAGCCAGGAGCATGTGGACATGTTAACATTTTTGCATTTCAATGCAAAGTTTCTAAAAGAGTGAATAACAGAATGTTATAAACAGTGGTAGTCTACCTCTTTCTACTTCTACCACTTTTCAAACAGTTTGTGGTTTTGTTTTGGTTAATTATAAAAAAAAATTCTGCTGCTTAAAAAATTGGACCAACAGTTGTTTTAATATAAAGTTTTTGTCGGAAGTTTATATTTATAACACTCAGTATGTGGATTTTATTTTAAATATAGGAAAAAATTAATTTATTTTTTATCCGATTAGTCGATTAATCGAAAAAATAATCGGCCGATTAATCGATTAATCGAAAAAATAATCGGCCGATTAATCGATTATGAAAATAATCGTTAGTTGCAGCCCTTTACATTAGCAAGAGCACTAGATGGCAGCAGTTTTATAATAATGTTATACATTAGCAAGAGCACAAGATGGCAGCAGTTTTATAATAATGTTATACATTAGCAAGAGCACTAGATGGTAGCAGTTTTATAACAATGTTATACATTAGCAAGAGCACTAGATGGCAGCAGTTTTATAACAATGTTATACATTAGCAAGAGCACTAGATGGCAGCAGTTTTATAACAATGTTATACATTAGCAAGAGCACTAGATCGCAGCAGTTTTATAATAATGTTATACATTAGCAAGAGCACTAGATGGCAGCAGTGTTATAATAATGTTATACATTAGCAAGAGCACTAGATGGCAGCAGTTTTATAACAAAATTATACATTAGCAAGAGCACTAGATGGCAGCAGTTTTATAACAATATTATACATTAGCAAGAGCACTAGATGGCAGCAGTGTTATAATAATGTTATACATTAGCAAGAGCACTAGATGGCAGCAGTTATATAACAATGATATACATTAGCAAGAGTACTATATGGCAGCAGTTTTATAACAATGTTATACATTAGTAAGAGCACTAGATGGCAGCAGTTTTATAGCAATGTTATACATTAGCAAGAGCACTAGATGACAGCAGTAGATGGCAGCAGTTCTATAACAATTTTATACATTAGCAAGAGCACTAGAGGGCAGCAGTTTTATAACAATGTTATACATTAGTAAGAGCACTAGATGGCAGCAGTTTTATAACAATGTTATACATTAGCAAGAGCACTAGATGGCAGCAGTATTATAACAATGTTATACATTAGCAAGAGCACTAGATGGCAGCAGTTTTATAACAATGTTATACATTAGCAAGAGCACTAGATGGCAGCACTATTTTCTATCATGTAGTGCTTCAGGCATGTGCACGCTAGCTTGCATAAATACAAAGAGAGAAGCACTCAACCTGGGAACGAACAATAGCATAATAGCTTGCTCTATGGCTAGTTGCCACCCAAGAAGCAGCCTCGTTTTGCTCAACATGTGCCTTTCACAGAGAAGAACTTTCCTGAAGCATATCAGTCTGATCCTGACTTCACAGTACAGTCCAGCTCTGAAATACCAGGCAATCCCTCTTTGAACAAGAGAAACAGCAAAACCCCAGATGTACGTTTCGGCCTATTGTGGGCCTCGTCAGTGAGGTGCAGCCATATCCCTCTAGGCACACTGAGCAACGGGTCCACGTCTGGATTCCCGCATCACACTTAGGGAGACTTCCCCAAGTGTCATAATTTGCATAAATAAAAAGAGAGAAGAGCTCAACCTGGGAACGGCACATGTTGAGCAAAATGAGGCTGCTTCTTGGGTGGATGCTAGCCATAGAGCAAGCTATTATGCTATTGTTCAATCCCAGGTTGAGCTCTTCTCTCTTTTTATTTATGCAAATTATGACACTTGGGGAAGTCTCCCTAAGTGTGATGCGGGAATCCAGACGTGGACCCGTTGCTCAGTGTGCGTAGAGGGATATGGCTGCACCTCACTGACGAGGCCCACAATAGGCCGAAACGTACGTCTGGGGTTTTGCTGTTTCTCTCGTTCAGAGAGGGATTGCCTGGTATTTCAGGGCTGGACTGTACTGTGAAGTCAGGATCAGACTGATATGCTTCAGGAAAGTTCTTCTCTGTGAAAGGCACATGTTGAGCAAAACGAGGCTGCTTCTTGGGTGGCAACTAGCCATAGAGCAAGCTATTATGCTATTGTTCATTCCCAGGTTGAGCGCTTCTCTCTTTGTATTTATGCAAGCTAGCGTGCACATGTCTGAAGCACTACATGAAAGAAAATAGTGCTGCCATCTAGTGCTCTTGCTAATGTATAACATTGTTATAAAACAGCTGCCATCTAGTGCTCTTGCTAATGTATAACATTATTATAAAACTGCTGCCATCTAGTGCTCTTGCTAATGTATAACATTGTTATAATACTGCTGCCATCTAGTGCTCTTGCTAATGTATAACATTGTTATAAAACTGCTGCCATCTAGTGCTCTTACTAATGTATAACATTGTTATAAAACTGCTGCCATCTAGTGCTCTTGCTAATGTATAACATTGTTATAGAACTGCTGCCATCTACTGCTGTCATCTAGTGCTCTTGCTAATGTATAACATTGTTATAAAACTGCTGCCATCTAGTGCTCTTACTAATGTATAACATTGTTATAAACTGCTGCTAGCTAGTACTCTTGCTAATGTATATCATTGTTATATAACTGCTGCCATCTAGTGCTCTTGCTAATGTATAACATTATTATAACACTGCTGCCATCTAGTGCTCTTGCTAATGTATAATATTGTTATAAAACTGCTGCCATCTAGTGCTCTTGCTAATGTATAATTTTGTTATAAAACTGCTGCCATCTAGTGCTCTTGCTAATGTATAACATTATTATAACACTGCTGCCATCTAGTGCTCTTGCTAATGTATAACATTATTATAAAACTGCTGCCATCTAGTGCTCTTGCTAATGTATAATATTGTTATAGAACTGCTGCCCTCTAGTGCTCTTGCTAATGTATAATATTGTTATAAAACTGCTGCCATCTAGTGCTCTTGCTAATGTATAACATTATTATAAAAACTGCTGCCATCTAGTGCTCTTGCTAATGTATAACATTATTATAAAACTGCTGCCATCTAGTGCTCTTGCTAATGTATAACATTGTTATAAAACTGCTGCCATCTAGTTCTCTTGCTAATGTATAACATTGTTATAAAACTGCTGCCATCTAGTGCTCTTGCTAATATTTAACATTGTTATAAAACTGCTACCATCTAGTGCTCTTGCTAATGTATAGCTGTGCTGTTGTTTGAACTGCCAATACATAAATGATGAACACAATATAATATATATATATATATATATATATATCACATTGTTTTGTTATTATATTTATGATATATCAGGTCTCTGTAATCATGGTTGTAGAACCCTTGGGTTCCATGTCTCTTGTCTTGAAGTATATCCCGTCTTCCTTGAAGGTAGATGAAACAGTGAAAGAGATAAAAGGAATCCCTTGATACGCTTCGGTGAAAACTTACTTTTTATGGACAAACTGAAGGTCAGAAGGAACAAGGCAGACAATCCTGGAGAGTGGATGGCATATTATCTGCGTAAATCAGCATAATTAGAATATAATCACTCAAACTCAGCCACACTGCATATAAACACATTCAGTCACCTTGTGGGGAAGGCAAAGTAACGTCCCACTTAAATGGCAGCTATTAGTACTTAGACATAGATTGCAATCATTTCTCTAGGTGACTCATTTCATTGGCAGACACTTCTGAAACATACTCATTAGTCGCATGAGCAGTCATGGAACCCTTATTTATCTGCTGGGCAACCAAATTCTCAGTATTAGAACAGTTAAAAGGTTAATATACTAGTAGTGTTTGCTTTAGACTATTTTTGATATGAAGAGTCCTTAAGGGACACCTGACTAACATCCTAAAATTACATTTTTTGCCAACAAGTATTTAAACTAGATGGAAAAACACACATAGGGCTGGTTTAGTAGGATATGATAAGAATTAATAATAAAAAAAATTATATATATAGATATACACTCACCGGCCACTTTATTAGGTACATCTGTTCAAGTGCTTGGTAATACAAATTACAAATTGCTAATCAGCCAATCATATGGCAGCAACTCAATGCATTTAGGCATCTAGACGTGGTGAAGACGACTTGCTGAAGTTCAAACCTTGCATCAGAATGGGGAAGAAAGGGGATTTAAGTGACTTTGAACATGACATGGTTGTTGGTGCCAGATGAGCTGGTCTGAGTATTTCAAAAACTGCTGATCTACTGGGATTTTCACACACAACCATCTCTAGAGTTTACAGAGAATGGTCCGAAAAAAAGAAATTATTC